>NC_044978.1:38205599-38505599 GCF_008728515.1 Papio anubis | reverse complement strand
ATCTTTGAATATAGTGCGCCACCTTGTGTTCAAAAGCTTTTAACTAGTATAAAATGCTGAGACCCATGTTTGCAAACATGGCTTCTTCGAAAAAAATATTAGGTTGGTGCAAAAGTAATTGCAGTTTTTGCCGCAACTACTTTTTCACCATCCTAATATAAATTCCTTTATGCTGTGGCAATAGATTTACCATTATAAAGACAAGTACATGTAAAAACAACATTAGAAAAAATTATTTTGATTCTAAAGAAATTAGAAATGCTTTATATTTATTTCTATTGATAATCTTTTTGAGCTTTCATTTTGCTGTACTTTCAGAAGAAAACTTGCCTTTTTTCCTTGATTTTAAGTATCCACATTTTTAAATGACTAAAATTCAAAAATTATAGATATTTTAAAAGGTACAATATGCTTTCATAAAGAAACTTACCTTTGAATGAGTGATTGATAAAGTGTCTACCCATACACGCCAGCCACCCCACTCATATTTGACTGCATGGTAAAGCAGGATTCTGAATATGGCATATACCATTTCTGTTATCTTTTGCTCATCCGAATTCTTAGGATTAAAATAGCAGAGAGATAGCATCCATTCTTGCCACACAGAGCATTGTAGCAAGCTCCTGAAAATTATAAAAGGGTACTAAATTATTGAAGAAAAAAAATTATCTGAAAGAAATCTAAAGGTTTAAAACAAAATAACCCTGCTCCTCCCTTCTTCCCCCAAAAAAGAAACACATTTAGTTATACATTAAGAACAATTCAACAATGTGGAACTAAAAATTCTAACTTAACTATGTGGTGCATTATTTACATACTCTTAATGAAAAAAATAGAAAAATCATTTCACAATATTTTTAAAGCAATTTTTCTAAGATAAAATGGGCTTATACAAAAGTATATCTGAATACTGCAAATAAATGCTTTCTGATTCAGCTTACCTCCTGTTTTCTCTACTGTTATTAAAAAGTTTAATCATGTCAGAAAGAAAGGCTCTGCGAACCTCCATGCTCTCTGGGCACTGGGGAGAATTTCGAAGTAGGGTCGCAATTACTTTCAGTATCTCTGTAAGACAGTTTATAAATAAGTAAAAACCAAACTCAACAAAAAACTCATCATAGAAGGTCATCAATCTATTGCAATTTCTTTAGTTTCCCTAACACAAATGTCCACCAAAAACATCCTCTTCTATTATTAAAAAAATCACCTATGGTAAGAAATGACAATACATTCATTAGAAAGCATTTATAAATACGAGAGGAAACTTCTTTCATGATTCGAATGTGCAAAAATAAAGCTGAACTGTAAAAGGTTAAAATAAAACAAGTTAAATTATAAATGAATTAAATGTCAGTGAAACTGCTTACTCTCTCTGAGATATACCAAATAGTAAAGTTGATCTTAAAAACAAAGAGGGTGGGCTAGGTGGTCCAGGCCTGTAATTCCAACACCTTGGGAAGCTGAGGTGGGTGGATCACTTGAGGTCAGGAGTTCGAGAGCAGCCTGGCCAATATGGCAAAATCCCATCTCTACTAAAAACATAAAAATCAGCTAGGTATGGTGGCGCGTGCCTGTAATCCCAGCTACTCAGGAGGCTGAGACAGGAGAATTGCTTGAACCCAGGAGATAGAGGCTGCAGTGAGTCAAGATCATGCCACTGCACCCTAGCCTGAGCGACAGAGCGAGACTCTGTCTCAAAACAAAACAAAACAAAAAAGAAAATAAAAAACACTATAATCAAAATCTCAGAAAAAGATAATAAATTCTTAAGATTCCTCATCATAATTTACGTTATGCACACATAGTCTTTCATTTACCACAGTGAATTTTTTTTTTTTTTTGAGATGGAGTCTCTGTCACTTGGAGTACAGTGGCATGATCTTGGCTCACCGCAACCTCTACCCCCCAGGTTCAAGCAACTCTCCTGCCTCAGCCTCCCGAGTAGCTGGGATTACAGACGCCTGCCACCACGTCTGGCTAATTTTTGTATTTTTAGTAGAGACAGGGTTTCACCATCTTGGCCAGGCTGGTCTTGAACTCCTGACCTCATGATCCACCCGCCTCGGCCTCCCAAAGTGCTGGGATTACAGGTGTGAGCAACCAAGCCCGGCCTACCATAGTGAATTTTTAAAGTTGTGACGATTTTCTTTCATAATCTTAAAAGTAAAATTAGACACAAAAAAACTCAAAGGAAATTAAAACCTATTCAACATCCCATCTCCCCAGGAAATGCAAAGTAAACTACTATTGTAATGGTCTTAGCAAAAAGCTATTTAAATCTCCAGAATTTAGCTTAAATTAGGCCAGGCACAGTGGCTCACGCCTGTAATCCCAGCACTTTGGGAGGCTGAGGCAGTTGGGTCACCTGAGGTCAAGAGTTCAAGACCACCCTGGCCAACATGAAGAAATTCCGTCTCCGCAAAAAATTTGAAAATTAACCAGACCTGGTAGCAGGCACCTGTAATCCCAACTACCAGGGAGGCTGAGGCAGGAGAATTGCTTGAACCAGGAGGCAGAGGTTACAGTGGCTGAGATCCTGCCACTGTACTCTAGCCCGGGCGGCAGAGCAAGACAAGACTAGGTCTCTAAATAAATAAACAATCTCCAGAACTTAGCTTAAATTTAAAAAAAAAAAAAAAAACTTTTAAAAATATGCACATAGACCAGGTGCGGTGGCTCATGCCTGTAATACCAGCACTTTGGGAGGCTGAGGTGGGAAGACTGCTCGAGCCCAGGAGTTTTAGACCAGCCTGGGCAGCATAGGTAAAATAATGACATCATGTCTCTCTGAAAGCTGAGGAAAATTAAACTTCAAAGCCATGTACTTTGAAAATTAGCACTGGAGTACCAAACACACAAACACACCTAACCACATAAAATGTAATTAAATTTCGAAACCCTACAAACTAATAATTTTAATAACATGATCTTAAAAAGCAAGATGAAAAAGGTATACTTTATACAAGTGCTTAAGAATTCTAAGTATCAAAAGAAAAGACTGCTTAACAAGACTATCTTCATAAACAATAAAGAAGACATATTTTTGTATTCCAAATTTGGTATTTTTATATTCACAGTAATTTAAGATAAAACTACCTACATGGTCCATGTAATTCTGCCTGACATCACTAAACAGCACAATCAAAATTTTGCTGAAAGTCTGAACATATATTAAATCAAGACCTTAAGCAAACAATTCTTCAAAACCTTTATATAAGAATTTCCGGCCGGGCGCGGCGGCTCAAGCCTGTAATCCCGGCACTTTGGGAGGCCAAGACGGGTGGATCACGAGGTCAGGAGATCGAGATCATCCTGGCTAACCCGGTGAAACCCCGTCTCTACTAAAAAATACAAAAAACTAGCCGGTCGAGGTGGCAGGCGCCTGTAGTCCCAGCTACTCGGGAGGCTGAGGCAGGAGAATGGCATAAACCCAGGAGGCGGAGCTTGCAGTGAGCTGAGATCCGGCCACTGCACTTCAGCTTGGGCAACAGAGCGAGACTCCATCTCAAAAAAAAAAGAATTTCCACATGAGGTTGATTTGAAGGAATATTCAACATAAAACACAAACAAAACTAGTATCATCACACTTAATGAAATACTCATCTAACAGTCTGTTTCAACAACATCGATTTTAGGTTGTTCACAGTGACTTTCTTTTAAGTAGCAAAAGGTAGTTTTTGTTCAAGTATATAAAATACATACGAGGGTTTTGTATCTTTACTGAAGAATCAGGATCTGGATGCTGTTTATGTATCACCTGAGTACCAATCTGTTCTATAAGAATCTACAGAAGTAAAACAATGGATTACATTAGCAAATCACTGGATTAGCATCACTATTAATGAGCTTTAAGTACAACACTAATCGAAATATAGTATATTTTTAGTCCAATATTGTCATGTTAAGTATTATACTTCTAAAATAACTACAGCATTATTACTCTATGTTTTCTTAATTATAAAATGAGACATCAAATAGTTAATACAATGAAGGGAATATTTAAACAGAAATAACGATACTGTTTAAAAATTCACACATTAATAACAGATTTATAAAAATGCAGCCACATCTCCTTTATATCATTTCATAGCTGTACATTACGAACTTAAATGATCTGGCCAGCATGGTGGCTCATGCCTATAATCCCAGCACTTTGGGAGGCTGAGGTGGGTGGATCGCCTGAGGTCAGGAGTTCACGACCAGCCTGGCCAACATAGCGAAACCCTGTCTCTACTAAAAATACAAAAATTAGCTGGGTGTGGTAGCGCACACCTGTAATCCCAGCTGCTGGGGAGGCTGAGACAGGAGAATCACTTGAACCCAGGAAGTGGAGGTTGCAGTGAGCTGAGACTATACCACTGCATTCCAGCCTGGGTGACAGGGTGAGACTCTGTCTCAAAAAATAAAATAAAAGTAAATGATCTTATTTACCTACACAATGTTAAGAGGCATTTTTATAATAAGAAATTTAGAGGAGTAAATCCTAAGTACATTCCTACCTCAAACAGGACATTATATGTGGTCATTGTGATTAAATTTGTCTGAAGCATGAGCCTTTCAGCTAGCAATGAAAACAATCCATGTCCAAGCATGACTTCAACTTTCCTCCTGCAATTACACAAAAAGAAATCATCAAATGTAGAGCTTTTCTGTGCTCTACTTAATATGCATGCTGGATGAAGGAAACACAAAATACTTTTTCACACTACAAACAATTCCCAACTCCATTACTCTCCCAACTATCTTCAATCTAGAACTTCTAAAGCCACAGAACCTTTAAGTAGAGAAATGCTAACCACTATATAAGCATAACTAGTTTAAAAAAAAAAAAAAAAGACAAGTTGCCTATGCAACAGCACAGCAAAAACCTCCTCCCCCAAAATCTTCAGAGCAGTTATTTATTTAATGAAGTTGCTACAGTCTACCAGCACTAACTTAGTCTCTCCTGGGGACGATCATCTAAAGCTCATCTAAAGCACAGTAAGTACCTAAGTAAAACAATTTGGAGAAAAAGTAGAAGAAATGTTATATAATTTTAAAAAATAAATACTATGAAAACATACATAAAAAATTAACTTTCCAAGCATAAATTCAGAAACTAAAGGATCAAAAACTTTAATTTTACCCTTGGGGTCAGCAAAGTTTTTCTGCAAATGGCTAGGGGGTAAATATTTTAGAATTTGTGGACCAGGTGATTTCTGTCACAATTCAACACTGTCCTGGTATCATGAAAGCAGCCACGGATGATACACAAATAAATTATTGTGGCTGTTTTCCAATAAAACCGTATTTTTACAGGTGGCTAGCTGGATTCCTAAACACTGCAGTTTACCAACACTTGTTCTAAACCAAAAAATTTTCTTTTTAAAATAAACTACTTCTGGTACAGAGAACAAAAGGTAGAACATGAATATCTGCATTCAGCTAAGAAAATAAGCATGGAAGTTTCAGTTCTGAGTTACGCATATATGAGAACACACTATGTGACAAACATCCAGGTTACTGTATTACTTTATAATAAAGATAAAGCAAAAATGGTGTGAGTCACCTGAAATCAAGTCTCCATAGCTTCTTGAATGCAAGTTGTCCAAACTAATTCTCATAATTCACATTAAATATATGGATAATTTAAATAATTTTATGTATAAAAAAACTATTCCTGTTCAACTTAGTTTTTAAAATATGTACTACTGTTTACATTCATATAGCAATTTATGAATAAAAATACAAGAAAAACTAGAGGACTATAGAACAAAATTGCTACTGCAAAGATTTATAAAATAAATAAGTAGAATATAAGAGTCCATCTTAGATTTCAGGCATACTTACTTTGGGGCCAGATGTTTTAAAAAATAACCCATTGCCTTAAGAGCTTGTACCCTGATTCCTTCGCTTTTCGATGCCAGAAGCTTGTAGATAACACTGAATGAATAAGATTAAAAACAAACTATTTTCAGTATAATTTTTAAAAGGAAAGTCTTAAAATATATACTTTTCTTATTATTATAAACCTATTTCAAATAATATGGAGGGAAATTTAATACACATTTCTGGTATTTAAAAACCTGTCTATCTCAGGCTAGAGTTCCTTTCAATGAAAACTAAGAAATGAGAAGAAATTGGAATATAAGGTGGCCTTTCCACGCACACACTTATATGTAACGTGTGCATCAAGCTAGCTTTGAGACAGTTTTTTCCGTCTGCTACAGGCTTATGTCCTTTGAAGGTTACCAACTGGTTATTTTAAGTCAGTAGAAAGAAAGCATTCTCTAATGGTAGCACATATTTAAATTTCTAAATAATTGTCACCATGAAAAACAAGACAGCAGGCTAATAATAAATGATAATCAGAAATAATTACAAAAGTAAAAAGATTTAAAACCAAAGGACGCTAAAAATAAATTTCCCATTCAATTCTCAAAAATTATACAGTAATTTAATATAATTTTTAAAGATCTATGTGGAGGCCGGAGGCAGTGGCTCATATCTGTAATCCCAGTGTTTTGGGAGGCCGAGGCAGACAGATCACCTGAAGTCAGGAGTTCGAGGCCAGCCTAGCCAACACAGCGAAACCCCATCTCTACTAAAAATACAAAAATTAGCTGGGCATGGTGGCATGCGCCTGTAATCCAGCTTCTCGGGAGGCTGAGGCAGGGGAATCACTTGAACCTGGGAGGTGGAGGTGGGAGTGAGCCGAGATCACGCCACTGCACTCCAGCTTGGGCAACAGAGTGAGACTCTGTCTCAAAAAAAAAAAAAAAAAGATCTATGAGGGCCTTCTGATTTTAGTATAAGCAAAGTATAATGAAACTGAAATTCAACTGATTCATTACAGCATTCCCTTCCTCATAAACATTTAGAACAAGAACAGTAATTAGAAACTCTTAGAATTACTTTTAAAAATTAAGGATATCAGTATCCTCCTAGATCAAAATTTTGGTGTTTAGTAAGTCAGAAAACATTCTGAACAAAAAGGAAATATCTTCCACCTCTAGTGATCAATAGAAAAGCAGGTATATAAAAAGAAGTTTGATTCCTTTTCAAATATGAACTAAAGGCATTCAAGTCCATATCACATTGTAACTGCATAATTTTAATTCAAATCTTAGTACAAAAACTTAACAGTCAATCATTGGGAAAATACTAATATGTTTTACGTTTCTTTTCCTCAAGGATTTAAATTCAGCCAAATAAAAATTAAACCTTTTAAAAGAAATATTAATATAAGCATGATACTAGTTTAAAATCACAATAGTTTTTTGAGGTTTTTTCCCCAAAGATGGCAGATTTGAGGGTTTTAGCATTTCTCAGCCACTTGGAAATATCAAGATAGTACATGAAAATCAACTGTGAGCTTTAATTCAGGAAGGAAAGCAGGACTCCGCCAGAATCATGAAGGGCACCCTAGATCCCGAGAGCCCTTTGTTTCTCCCGAGACCTGGAGCTAACTGGGAAAGAGGTAAGGAGATACTGTGAGGGAAAGACACCAGGAAAAGTTGCAGGGACCAACAGCAGGACACCATTTTGAATTCAAGCACTTACAATTCAACCTGGAAATCTGGCAGTGTGTCTGTGCAGGCATGCCAGAAATTAGAGTCCCCGTTTTGGAGCCAGAAATGTGAAAACTGCCTCAGCAGTAGGTGTTATAATTGTACTCTACCCCGTTGCAGGCCTAGGGTGGGAGGAAAGCTGCTATAGCTGCAATATCTCCTGGACAAGAAGACTTGGCAGGCAGAGGCAGCTTGGTGACCTGGAACCTGTCTGCATGTGTCATTGCTGGGTGCTCCAGCCTGCTACCCTGACACTGTGGTGCAGGAGGGCCCTCTCTGCTCCACTCTCAGGCAGAAACCCAGGCATTCAAGCCACCCCACCCTTCATAGACACAGATCATGGCACTGGACCCTCTTTGGTCCATGCCCAGGCTAATCTCCAGGCAACTGAAGCACCCGCTCCCATGGACTAGCAACCTGAGCCCTATTCCACGCGGTGCAGCAGGATGCACAGGCAGATCTCCAGGCATTAAATGCACTTGCTTGCCCAGATTGGCAGCCTGAGCCACCCCACTCTTCCTTTGCAGAGATCCAGGTTTAGAGAGGTCTTCTATGCTTCACGCCCAGGGAGATCTCCAGGCATTCAGAGCAGCTGCTTGGCCAGCCCAGCAGTCTTAGTCATCCACCCCTCTGTGCAAAGATCTTGGTGCAAGCGGTGGCCCTATCTGTCCACAGCCAGGCAGATTTCCAGGCATTCAGACAACTCACTCACCTGGAACAGCACACTCTGCATCATTCCTATCTATGCAGAGATCCTAGTACAGGGGGCCCTCTCTGTTTCACACCCAGGCCTGTCTCCAGGGATTTAGGGTAACTGCTTGCCTGGTTCAGTACCCTGAGGTGTCCCACCATTCCAGTGCAGAAATCCTGGTGCAGGAGACCCTCTCCATTTCACAGCCAGCAGATCTTCAGGAATCTGGAAAACCCACTTTCCTGGATTAGGAGTATAGGCCACCCCCATTCCCATGCAGAGAACTTGGGGCTGAGGTTTCCCATCACTATGCCTAGGCACTCCTCTGGGTACTTAGGGGCTGCCCACTGAATTCTCCCTCAGCACTGATGCCTGCCATAGGGAGACCTAGTAGGACCTGCCCAGTCTGGATATGCCCATTTTGTGCCCTCCTCCAGAGCAGAGGAGGGAGCTCAGACCACCGTGCACTCCACACATCAACCTATTGCCTGAGGCAACAGAGAGCTTCTCCCACTAAACACAGGTCAAGTATATACCCAGTCACATTGGCCAAAGCCCACTCTCACTCATAACTGCCATCCAATGGCTTGTAGGTTGAACTGCACAGACCAATATAAAACCTGCTGACAGAAGTGTATAAAGCTATAGAAGCAAAGCCAAAAGGCCCTACCCAGCATTCTCTATAGCCACAGCACCCATGGAGACAGAGAAAGGGAAAGAAGACAAAATAACAATAATAACATTATAGAGAAAGGAAAAAATACCTTAAAAGCATGAAAATTATTACAAAAGTTAGAAGTGTCAGCATCTCCAAAGGAGAAGGAACCAGCACAAAGCTTCGGACACCATGAAAAATCTGAGTGTGGTGACACCGTCAAAGGATCACACTGGCTCTCCAACCATGGACCATAACCAAACTGGAAACTCAGAAGAATTGACAAATAAAGAATTCAAAGCATGGACTGCAAGGAAGCTCAATGATATCCAAGACAATGTTGAAAATTAGAAGAAACTTCTAAAGCAATCCAGGAAATGAATGGGATTAAATATCTTAAAAAGAAATCAATCAGAGATAGTGGAATTGAAAAACTCACTTAAGAAATTATAAAATAAAACTGAATGTTTTATCAGCAGACTGGACAAACTAAAAGAAAGAATTTCAAAGCTTGAAGACTGATCTTTCAAATTTACCCAAACAAAAATTTTTTAAAAAGGTTGAAAAATGAAAAAAAGTCTTCAAGAAATATCAGACTACATAAAGCAGCCAAACCTACAAATTACTGGCATTACTGAGAGAGATGGATAAAAAGAAAACAACCTGAAAAACATATATGAGGAAATAATTCAAGAAAACTAACCTAATTTTGCTAGAGATATAGGCATCCAAATACAAGAAATCTAGAGAACGTCGCAAGATACCATACAAAATGAACATTGCCACAGCATTTAGTCACCAGACTGTCCAAGACCAACACTAAAGAAAAAATCTTAAAGGTAGCTAGAGAAAAAGGTCAGATCACATACAAACAGAACCCCATCAGCCTAACAGCCGACTTCTCAGCAGAAACCACACAAGCCAGGAGAGATTGGGGGCTTATTTTCAGTATTCTTAAAAGAAAAAAAAATTAGCCAAGAAATTTCATATCTACCCAAACGAAGCTTAATAAGCAAAAGAGAAATAAATGTTTTTCAGACAAGTAAGCATCAATGGAATTTGTTGCCTATAGACCAACCTCACAAGAGATCCTTAAGATAGTTCTAAACATGGAAATGAAAGAATACTTACTACCACAAATATGCATGTACACAGCTTGCAAACCTTATAAAACAACCACACAAAAGAAACTACAAAGCAACCAGCTAACAACTTCATGATAGGATCAAAACCTCACATATGAATATTAATTATGAGTGTAAATGGTCTAAATGCCCCACTCAAAAGGTACAGAATGGCATGTTGGATAAAAAAACAAAACTCATCCATCTATTGTCTTTAAGAGAGCTATTTCACATATAACACTACTCATAGGCTCATAGTACAGGGTTGGGGAAAGATCTATCACACAAAGAGAACACAGAAAAAGAGCAGGTGTCACTATTCTTGTATCAGATAAAACAAACGATAAACGATCAAGAGTTAAAAAGGGCAAAAAATTGCATTGCAAAATGAAAAATAGTTCAATTCAACAAGAAAACTTAACTATCTTAAATATATATGCATCCAATAGTAGAGCAATCAGATACATAAAACAACTACTACTAGACCTAGGAACAGTCTTAGACAGTCACACAACAATAGTGAGGGATTTCAACACCCCACTGACAGGCATTAGACATGTCATGGAGGCAGAAAACTAACAAATTCTGGACATAAATTCAGCACTTGACTAATTGGACCTAATAGACATCTACGGGATACTCCACCCATCAACCACCACAGAATACACATTCTTCTCATATGCACACGAAACATACTCCAAGATCAATCACATGCTTCACCATAAAGAAGGTCTCAATAAATTCAAAAAATTGAAATCATGCCAACCATATTCTCAGACGACAGTGGAATAAGAATAGAAATCAATAACAAGATGATCTCTCAAAATCATACAATTACATGGAAGTTGAACAACTTGCTCCTGAATGACTTTTGGCTAAACTATGAAAGTAAGGCAGAAATTTAAAAATTTTTTGAAATAAATGAAAACAAAGACACAACATAGCAAAATCTCTAGGATACAGCCAAACCAGTGTTAAGAGGAAACTTTAGGCCAGGCGCAGTGGCTCATGCCTGCAATCTGAACACTTTGGGAGGTCAAGGTGGGTAGATCACTTGAGAGCAGGAGTTCTGGACCGCCTGGCCAACATGGTGAAACTCTGTCTCTACGAAAAATACAAAAAAAATTAGCCAGGCGTGGTAGTGGGTGCCTGTAATCCCGGCTACTCAGGAGGCTGAGGCAGGAGAGTCACTTGAACCCTGGAGGCGGAGGTTGTAGTGAGCTGAGATTGAGCCACTGCACTCCAGCCTGAGCGACAGAGCAGGACTGTCTCCAAAAAAAAAAGGAAATTTTATACCACATAGCACTAATGCCCTAACTCAAAAAGCTAGAAAGATCTAAAATTAACAATCTGACATCACACCTAGAGGAACCAGAAAAACACAAAATAAACCCCAAATCTACCAGAAGAAAAAAAAAATAATGAAAATCAGAGCAGACCTAAACAAAACTGAGACAAAAATCCATACAAAGAACCAACAAAACAAAAGCTGATTATTTGAATAGATAAAGAAGACTGATAGACCACTAGCTAGATTTTTTAAAAAACCCACATAAGCACAATCAGAAATGACAAAGTTGATGACACAACCAATCCCACAGAAAGACAAAAGATCCTCAGAGACAATTATGAATACCTCTAAGCACACAAACTAGAAAATCTATAGGATATGGATAAATTCCTAGAAACACAAAATCAGGAAGAAGTTAAAACCCTGAACAGACCAGGATTGAGCTCCGAAACTGTATACCTGCTAAAATTTGGCAGTGAATTTTTCTGGTCCAGAATTTTTTTTTTTTTTTTTTGGTTACCTACCAACCAAAAAAATCCCAGACGAGATAAATTCACTGCCAAATTCTAGCAGATATACAAAGAAGAGCTGGTAGCAATCCTACTAAAAATATTCAAAAAAAAATTGAGTACAAGGAACTCCTCCCTAACTCATTTTACAAAGCCAGCATCACCCTGATACCAAAACCCAGCAAAGACACAACGAAAAAGAAAACTACAGGCCAATATCCCTGATGAACATAGCTGCAAAAGTCCCCAACAAAATACTAGCAAACCAAATCCAGCAACACATCAAAAAGTTAATTCACCATGAATTAACTTTTTAATTACTAGGAATGAAGTAAGCTTCATTTCTGGTATGCAAGGTTGGTTCAACATACACAAATCAATAAATATGATTCAATACAAACAGAATTAAAAATAAAACCATATCTTTATCCCAATAGATGTGGAAAAAAACTTTCAATAAAATCCAGCATCTCTTCATCACAAAAATCCTCAAGAAACCAGGCATAGAAGGAACATACCTCAAAGTAATGAGAGCCATCTAAGGTAAACCCACAGCTAACATCATATTAAACAGACAAAAACATGAAGCATTCCCTTTGAGAACTTGAGCAAGAAAAGGGTGTCCACTCTTACCACTCCTATTCAACATAGCACTGGAAGTCCTTCCCAGAGCAATCAGGCAAGAAAAGAAAACAAAAGGCATCCAAATAGCACAAAAAAAATTCAAACTCTCTCTCTTCATGATGATATAATTCTACAACTTGAAAACCCTAAAGACTCCCCCAAAAGGCTCCTGTGACTGATTAAATGACTTCAGTACAGTTTCGGGATACAAAATTGATACACAAAAATCAGTAGCATTTCCAAACAACAACAACAATCTTCAAGCTCATATCCAAATCAGGAAAGCAATTCCTTTTACAATATCCATGCTCAAGGACTGGAAGAATCAATATTATTTAAATGGCCATACTGCCCAAAGCAATCCACAGATTCCATACTATTCCTATAAAACTATGAATGTGATTTTTCATAGAACTAGAAAATAACTATACTAAAATACATACGGAACCAAAAAAAGAGCCCACATAGGCAAAGTAATCCTAAACAAAAAGAACAAAGCTGGAGGCATCACAATACCCAACTTCAAACTATACTATAAGGCTACAGTGACCAAAACAATATGGTACCGGTATAAAAACAGACACATATGCCAATGGAACAAAATAGAGAACCCAGAAACAAAGCCACATACCTACAGCCATCTGATCTTTGACAAAGTAGAGAAAAATAAGCAATGGGGAAAGGACTCCCTATTCAATAAATGGTGATGGAATAACTGGTTAGCCACATGCAGAAGAATGAAACTGGACCCTTACCTTTCACCATACAAAAATTAACTCTGACACTTGTATCCTAACACTTTGGGAGGCCGAGGTGGATGGATTACGTGAGCCCAGAAATTTGAGACCAGCCTGGGCAACATGGTGAAACTCCATTTCTACAAGAAACGCAAAAATCATCCAGGCATGGTGGGACATGCCTGTAGTCCCAGCTACCTGGGAGGCCAAGGTAGGAAGATCGCTTGAGACGCAGAGGCAGAGGCTGCAGTGAGCTTTGGTCGTGCCACTGCACTCCAACCTGGGCAACAGAGCAAGATCCTGTCTAAAAAAAAATGCTTTTAGCTCAAGAGGGATTAAAGGTTTAAATGTAAGCCATCGAATTAGAAGAATCCTAGAAGAAAACACCGTTCTGTACATTGGCCTTGGGAAAGAATTTATCACTAAGGCCTCAAGAGCAATTGCAATATAAACAAAAATTGACGAGTGGGACCCAATTAAACTAAGCACTTAGGTACAAAGAAACTGTCAACAGAGTAAACACACAATCTACAGAATGGGAAAATATTGACAAACTATGCATTCAACAAAGGTCTAATATCCAGAATCTATAAGGAACTTAAACAATTGTACAAGCTAAAAACAATCCCATTAAAAAAATGGGAAACACCACAGACAGACACTTCTTAAAAGACGACATACAAGCGGGCAACAAACATATGAAAAAATGCTTAATTAACATCATTAATCATCAGTAAAATGCAAATCAAAACCACAATGAGATACCTTCTCACACCAGTCAGAATAGCTATTACTAAAAAGTCAAAAAACATCTGATTCTGGCAAAGCTGCAGAGAAAAGGTTACACTTACACACTGTTGGTGGGAATGTAAGTTAGTTCAGCCTCTGTGGAAAGCAGCTTGGAGATTTCTGAAAAACCTTTGAACTACCATTCAACTCAGCAATTCTACTACTGGGTATATATCCAAAATAAAATAAATCATTCTACCAACAGACACATCACTCGTATATATATTACAGCACTAATCACAATAGCAAAGACATGAAATCAACCTAGGTTTCTACCAAAGGTAGATTGGATAGAGAAAATGTAATACACATACACCATGGAATACTACACAGCCATAAAAATAAACCAAAATCATGTCGTTTGCAGAAACATGGATACAGCTGGGGGTCATTATCCTAAGTGAATTAATGCAGGAACAAAAAGCCAAGTATCACATCTTCTCAGTTATAAGTAGGACCTAAATAATGGGTACTCATAGACATAAAAATGGCAATAATAGACAATGAGACTATAAGAAGAAGGAGGGAAGGAAGGGGGAAAGGTTGAAAAACTAACTTTTGGGTGCTGTACTCAGTACTTGGGTGACAGGATCAACCATACCTCAAACCTCAGCATTACACACTATACCCATGTAACAAACCTGCTCCTGTAGCCCCTGAATCTAAGATAAAGGTGGAAATTATTAAAATAAATACATAATAAATAAAAATAAAAACCATAACACACTAAGATATTTTAACATATCAAAAAACTATGCTTGCTATAGCTTAACTCACAAATATCTGCGGTTAAAAATCACAATAGGGCTGGCCATGGTGGCTCACACCAGTATACCAGCACTTTGGGAGGCTGAGGTGGGCGGATCACCTGAGGTCAGGAGTTCGAGACCAGCCAGACCAACATGGCAAAACCCTGTCTCTACTAAAAATGCAAAATTAGTCAGGCTTGGTGGTACACGCCTGTAATCCCAGCTACTCTGGAGGCTGAGGCAGGAGACTCGTTTGAACCCGGGAGACAGAAGTTGCAGTGAGCTGAGATCGCACCATTGCACTCCAGCCTGGGCAACAAGAGCAAAACTCTGTATCAAAGAAAAAAAAAACACACAAAAATTTCTTCAAAAGATAAACTCTAGACATTGTCTACATACTTTCAAATAATGTTTTATTAGGATTAATAACATGAGAAGATCAAAAGAACCTGAAATTATTCTATAAACCTAATAGTTATCCTACAAAAAACTTTTAAATTTTGAACACTTCTAACCAAAGCAGAATCAAAGTAGTTTTATCTGCTAAACATCAGCAGTAAATTTTGTAAAAGTTAAATAGGCCTATTTTGCTTTTTGATCATAGTTTTTTTCTTATTTAATGCACAAAAAAATACTTTACACATTAAAGGGAGGAAAAATCCTGTAGGGCTTCAATGAAATTTATATATTTATCTAATCATAAAACAATGTATAAATACATGTACACTTCTCTATTTGGAAATAAAGTATAAGGAAGAGAGCAAAAATAATTCATGAAAAACAATATTCAAATTTGGAAATATTTTCATGCAATCTATTTTACTATGGTTATATGTTTAAAGAAATAGATATGGACATTTTTGAACTGAAATATACTATGGCATGTACAGTATATTTTCAATGCAGAAAATACAATTCAGGCAACAGAAACACCCAAAAAGATAATCTGAATAGTAACATTATTTCAATCTGCTCACAGATATTAAAAATGTGATAACAGCTCATTAAACTAGACTCAAATATTAAAAATGTATAACAATTTAAGCAGGGCATATGATGAGACTGACACTGAGTCGGAAAACACAGTCACTTCTAAGGAAGGATAAGTCTTTCCAAGCTGTTGACCTAGTTCAATATCAGAGCTAATGTTTAAATGATTTCATGGTAGAGAAAAATTTATATTAAATAACTGAATGTGAAAATTTATGTCATTTGATGGAAATTAAATTGTCACTCAAATTTAGAAATGCTACTGATGTCTACGACACAGTTTGGCATGCCTATATTATCTGGCACCAGTAAAGACTATCCTCCCTCCAATTTTCTCCATTTGAGATTATCCTTATACCCCCATTTAACTTCCAGTTAACACAAAACCTTTACTAAATTCACCTCTGTTCTTTTCATGGTGGCCTTCAAAAATTATGGTGTTAGGCCGGGAGCAGTGGCTCACGCATATAATCCCAGCACTTTGGGAGGCCGAGGTGGGCAGATCACTTGAGGTCAGGAGATCGAGACCAGCCTGGGCAACATGGTGAAACCCTGTATCTACTAGAAATACAAAAATTAGCCAGGCATGGTGGTGGGCACCTGTAATACCAGCTACTCAGGAGGCTGAGGCAGGAGAATCACTTGAACCTGGGAGGTGGAGGTTGACGTGAGCCGGGATTGCACCACTGCAATCCAGCCTGGGCGACAAAGTGAGACGCTATCTCAAAAAACAAAAAAATTATGGTACTATATACTAAGTACCAAAGTAATCATAAACAGGTACTCAAATTTTGTATCAATGTCCAGTTTGAATTTTCTCTCTCTCCCCGACCTTCTACCATCTCTTTTTAAATCATCAAAACCAAAAATCCATAATTTAAAAAATGTAAATACTGAATTTTTGGACCCAAAGAATACTTTCAAAGAACTCCAATTAGATTGAAGGGAACTATCCACCATTCAAAAATTATTTTTAAACTACATAACTAATATAAACATTTAATAAATATTTCTACCCAGTTTTTTTTAAGTAACTGAACTGAATTTAAATGGAACTAAATCTTCACATTTCTGTATATTAATCCAAATTAGAAATTTTTTATTTCTTCACAGTAACAAATAAAAGACTGAGAAAGTAGCAAAAATTAAAATATACTATAAAAGCAAAATGGGGGAATAATGATGCCAACATGGAAGTCAGCATTTTCCCTCCATAAAAAAAGACAGGAATAAAAACAAAAAAAATTTTCACTGACAAGTATTTATTCTTGAGAAATTGCTAGAAATCCAGGTAAGAATATCAGGAGTCAGTGGCCTTGTTGATGAGACTACTCCTGTCATTACCACTCCAGTTTAGTTGGTAAGAACTGTAGTTTTACCTTTTGGGGTTGGCAGTAAAAAGTAGCACTGTTGCTTTCAGACAGGGCAAACCTATTCAGGGTAAGAAATGAAAACTGCAATTCTCCAGCTAAAAGTGGCAGACTTGGTTACAAATCAATGGGAGAAACCAGCAGCTTTGCTAGATCAGAGATGCAGTTACAATTCAGGGTGAACAGCAGACGGGTTAGATATTTAGTAGGCAGATATTTAAAAAGAGAGAACCATAGAAAGACTGAGATAAGTACTCCACACAGACCTAGCTGATTGAGAAAGTACCTATATCCAGGAGACACCTGGGTCACTAACTGAAAAAGGAAAGGCAAAAGAGACTAAGTAGCCACAACTTTGAATGCAATCCCTAAAAATACACAGATCAACACAGTGAACCGAAAGGCTGAAAGAATTTTATCAGAAACTGTAGCTAAATCATTGATTGAACTCTAAGATATATAGAAACATGGAAAACCCTAAGAGCGCTATGGAAAGAAAAAAGGAAAAAGTAAAAATACTGGACAGAGAAAAGTCAGAGCTGTATACCATGGAGAAAACACAATCTGCATATTAAATGAGGCAAATTACTTAAAACAAAAACCAACAACCACAGAAAAACAAAAAAAGTCCAGAGTTGCCCAGTTTTCCACAAAAATTACTACATATGCAAAAAAAACAAAAAAGAGTATAACCCATAATCAGTAAAAGAGCAATAATCAAAAATAACTTGTACGGTCTAAATGTTAGATTCAGCAAATAGTTTTAAGGACTTGTAATAAATTATATTCAATAAATGAAAAAATAGTATGCTCAAATAATTGAATGAAAAAATAGTATGCTCAAATAATTGAATTATATTCAATAAATGAAAAAATAGTATGCTCAAATAATTGAATGAAACAGATTAACAATGAGTTCTCAATAAACTATAAAAAGACCAAATGGAAATTCTAGAGATTAAAAAGTATAATTTAAAAATCAAGGAATTCACTATAGGCATTCAATAGGAGACTCAGATGGGAAATGAAGAATCTGTGAATTCAAAGATAAATCAATATAAATTATACAGTCTAAAAAGTAGAGAAAAAATAGGAAAACAAATTATTCAACCTTTAGACACTGTAGTACAATACACTGTTCTAACATAGGTGTAACAAGAGTACCAAAGAAAAAAAAAAGGCACGGAAAAGAAACATCTGAAGAAATAGGAATAAAATCTTCCAAAATTTAATGAAGAAATATTTACTTACAGATTCAAACTCAATAAACCACCGAAGTGAAAGTAACAAAGTGAGTCACAACTAGGCCGGGCACAGTGGCTCATGCCTGTAATCCCGGCACTTTGGGAGGCCAAGGTGGGCGGATCATTTGAGGTCAGGCATTCGAGACAAGTCTGACCCACACAGTGAAACCCCATCTATACTAAAAATACAAAAATTAGCTGAGCACAGTGGTACACGCCTGTAGTCCCAGCTACCTGGGAGGCTGAGGCAGGAGAATCGCCTGAACCTGGGAGACGGAGGCTATAGTGAGCCAAGACCATGCCACTGAACTCCATCCTAGGCAACATGAGTGAGACTCAGTCTCAAAAAAAAAAAAAAAAAGTGAATCACAACTAAACAAACCACAGTTAAACTGCTGAAATCCAAAGACAATGAAAAAAACCTTAAAAGCATCAAGAGAAAAATGACTGATGACATACAGAGAAACAACAACGCAATTCATTGCTGTCATCTCATCAGAAACAATGGAGCCCACAAGTCAGTGAGATGACAGTCAAGTGCTAACAGAAAGAAAACTATAATTTAAATTTTTATATCCAGGATAAGTATCCTCTAAAAATGGAAGCAAATAAAAGTATTTCAAGATGAATAAAGACTGAGAAAATTCATTGCTAGCAGACATGTCTTATAAGAAATAATAAATAAAGCCCACCAAGATGAAAGAATATACTGTAAAACCACTAATAACAGATAACCTTTAAGAAAAAAACTAAAATCAACAGGGGAATTTTGATCCAACCAAACGAAGTCAGCCCAATAAAGCCTCTCTGTCCCAAATATTAATAAAATTTTAGGGAAAAAAACACAAAAATCAACTTCCCAAGTACTCTGAAGACTAAACAAAAGCAGGTGCATTGTGAAGGGTAGTTAAAACTTGGAGAATAACTCATATGGATACAAGAATCATTGTTTCCTTTCTCTCTTCTTCTCTCTTCTGAATCTGCCCCTGTTTCAGGGCTGGATGTCAGAAGCTCAGGTGGCAAAATTTCTAAGAAAAACTATGCTTCCAGTTAGAGAAATCTAGAAATTAGGTCCCAGAGATTAGAAGTGTGGGGAAGAGTCCTAAATAGCAGAGAGTAAGAGAAAAGGGTTCTCTAAATCTGTGTAAAAACCTGCGATAACCGTAAACTCATCCCAGAGATGCATGGGTGTGGGACAAACCCAAGCCAGAATAGCCACCTTTCTAAATTTAATTACCATCCAATTATCAGCCTAATTCCTGAATGAAGCATATGCATGTGAGGAAAATACAAGGCAAACTAGTCTGTCTCCCTGCATCGAAGGGGAAAGAAGAAAAAAATGAAAGAAAACCCAAAGCAGGGTAAGAGAGGTTTGAAAAATGAAGGGACACTAGAACCACCATGCACAGAGAAGAGGTGGAACTTGCAGCCCGACCCTTACCAGGTTGTGTGTTTGCTAAACAACAACAAAACATCTGTTAGAGGATTATAACAGGGCCCAGAGTTATGTTCTAATGTAACCAGGACCCACAATGTTCAGGACACATTAATATGCAACATACAAAGAGCCATGAAAATGTGATTGTTTCTCACAGGAAAACACAAACAACAGATGTCAATGAGATGAACAAAACATTGGACTTATCACACAATGACTTTAAAGGAGATACTATAATTATGCTTTAGAAAATAAAGGTTAACAAAGTCTAAATGAATTGAAAGAGTTCTCCAAAAAGAAATAATAAATGTTTGAGGTGATAGAGGTGTTAACTACCCTGATTTGAATATTATACATTATATGCATGTATTAATATATCACAATATTGCACATAATATGTACAATTATTGTCAATTTAAAATATTAAAGAAAATAGAGTTCTCATCCAATAATGAAAAGCACAAAAATGAACCATATGGAAATTTTAGACTTGAAATGCATACTACCTGGAAAAAAAATATGCATAAGATGGGTTAAATATCAAAATTTAAAACACAAAGAAAAAGTCCATAAATTCGAAGATCAAGTTTACCATACGTATCAAGTTTCTATGTACAAACTACAACCTGAAAAAAAGAAAAACAAGACTGAAACAAACGAAACAGATGCTTAAGTAGTTGCCTGACTCTATCAGAGGATCTAATACTTATTTCTTTGGAGACCCAAAGTGAAGAACCGGCCGGGCGCGGTGGCTCAGGGGCCGGGCGCGGTGGCTCACGCCTGTAATCCCAGCACTTTGCGGGACCAAGACAGGCGGATCACAAGGTCAGTAGATCGAGACGATCCTGGCTAACATGGTGAAACCCCGTCTCTACTAAAAATACAAAAAATTAGCCGGGCGTGTTGGCGAGCACCTGTAGTCCCAGCTAACGGAAGGCTGAGACAGGAGAATGGCGTGAACCCAGGAGGAGGAGCTTGCAGTGAGCTGAGATCATGCCACTGCACTCTAGCCTGGGGGACAGAGCACGACTCCTTCTCAAAAAACAAAAAAGAAACAAAAAAAAAACTTTCATAGAAACATCAAAAATAATGTTTGACCATATATCTGAGCATCATGACCCAGTCCGGTTGACACATAAAACTAACCACCACCCTGTATCAGTAAGAAATTCAATTAAATACAAAAACATAGATATGTTACCAAGTAAAAAGATGGAAAAATATATATATACCATACAAACACAAAGCAAAAGAAAGCTGGATTAAATATCAAACAGGTAAATTCCAGATCAAGAAATATTTCTAGGGATAAAAAAGAAAATTACATAATTATGAAAGCATTGATTCACCAAGAAGACATAATAATCATAAATATGAATGTATGTAATAACAGTTTTAAAATTCATGAAGCACAAAATGATAGAAATACAAAGAAAGAAAAATAGAAAAAGCCATAATACTACTGACATTTCAATAACTGTATTTCAGTAGGTGACAGAACAAGTAAACAATACATTAGTAATGGTATAGAAGATCTGAAGAGCATTATCAACCAACCTAATTGACATTTATAGAACACTCCATCCAACAATGTCAGAAAACACATACTTTTCCAATGCACATGAAACCTTTACCCAGATAGACTACATTCTGCACCATAAAACAAGGCTTAATAAATGTAGAAGGATTCATGACATACAAAGAATGCTTGCTGGCCACAACAGAATTAAACTAAAAATCAAAACAAAAAGATCTCTGCAACATACTTCTATATATATATATATATATATATATTTTTTTTTTTTTTTTTTTGAGACGGAGTCTCGCTCTGTCGCCCAGGCTGGAGTGCAGTCGCGGGATCTCAGCTCACTGCAAGCTCCGCCTCCTGGGTTTATGCCATTCTCCTGCCTCAGCCTCCCGAGTAGCTGGGACTACAGGCGCACGCCACCACACCCGGCTAGGTTTTTTGTATTATTTTAGTAGAGACGGGGTTTCACCGTGTTAGCCAGGATGATCTCGATCTCCTGACCTCGTGATCCACCCGTCTCGGCCTCCCAAAGTGCTGGGATTACAGGCTTGAGCCACCGTGCCCGGCCTCTGCAACATACTTCTAAATAACACACGCAAACAAAAAATCAGAAAGGAAAATAAAAAGTATTCTGAATAGAATAAAAATAAGATGAGAATAAAAGTATGTAGAAAAAAATGTATATCGCTAAATGCCTATATTCAAAAAGAAGAAAGATCTCAAAACAGCAACAATCAATATATTTGATGAACCTACAGCCAGGCTAATGACTAGGATAAAAAGAAAGAAATTTTCAATATGAGAAATGAAAGAGGGAACATCACTACAGGTTCTACAGATATTTAAATGAAAATAAGGAAACAACTTTGTATCAATAAATTTTCCAGTTTAGATGAAACAGACAATTCCTTGCAAGATACATTAAATATACTTTATTAAAGCTCATTGAAGAAGAAATGGATCACCTAAATAAACTTGTATCTGTTAAGGAAATTGAATTTACACCTAATAACATCCCCAGGCACACAAAAAAAATCACACCTAGATAACTTCACTGGTAAATTCTAGTAAACATTGAAAAAATAAATAATAACAATTCTATATAAACTTTTCCAGAAAACTGAAGAGTAGAGATCATTCTGTGAGACCATTGTTTACTCTGAGATGAAAACCAGATAAAGACAATTACAAGAACAGAAAACTACACACCAATAGTCCTCATGATCACAGATACAAAATTCTTTTAAATTCTTTAGCAAATTGAATTCAACAATATATAAAAACAGTAACATGTAATTACTAAATAATTTTATTCCAGGAAGTGGTTTAATATTTAAAAGCCAGTCAATGAAATATACCATGTTAACAACTAAAAAACAGTAAAAGTATGATATCTCACTAGAAGCAAACAAAGCACTTGACAAAAATCCAACATTCATTCCCGATTTAAAGGGAAAAAAAAATCCAGCATCCTGAGAGAAGGAAATTTCCTCAATCTTACAAAGGACATCTGCAAAAAAACCTAAAAATTCAGTCCGGGTATTGAAGAAGAAAAAAAAAATTGTTTTAACCTACAAGTAATATCATAAATAATGGTAAGAGACTGACCACTGTTCCCCTAAAGTCGGGAACAAGGTAACGTTGTCCATTTCACCACTTATCTATTCAATATTGTACTGGGATTTCTAGCCATTGCAGTCAGGCCTGAAAAAGAAATTTAAAACAACCAGGTCAGAAGAAAAGAAATAAAACTGATTTGCAGACAAAATGTCTACACAGAAAATCATAATGAATCACTTGAGGTCAGGAGTTCAAAAGCAACCTGGCCAACATGGTGAAACCCCGTCTCTACTAAAACTACAAAAATTAGCCGGGCATGGTGGTGGGTGCCTGTAATCCCAGCTACTGGAGAAGCTGAGGCAGGAGAATTGCTTGAACCTAAGAGGCGGAGTAGCAGTGAGCCCAGATGGAGCCACTACACTCCAGCGTGGGTGACAGAGCAAGAGATCATTTCAAAAAAAAAGAAAAATTAAATCATAATGAATGAATGTACAAATAAAGCTACTGAACTTTAGCAAGATTGAAGCAAACAAGATCAAATATAAAATCAATTTACAAATGGTAGCGATGAATGAAAAAATTTATATTAAAAAATATCATTTACAATACCATCAGAAAATATTAAATACTCAAGGATAAATCTGTCAAAAGACATGTAAAATGAGTACACTGAAAACTACTAAACACTACTCAAAAAAATTAAAGAAGATTTAAATAGAGAGACACTACATTCATGCTCCAGAATCAATATTATTAAGATGTTATTTCTCCCCCAACTAAACTACAGATTCAGCATAGTCCCAATGAAAATCCCAGCAGGCTTTCCGGTAGAAACTGAAAAGCCAATTCTAAAATTCATATGATAATACAAATAACAAAAACAACTGTGGAAAAAAAAGGACAAAGTTGGAGGACTCCTATTATCTCACCTTAAAACTACAGTAATCAAGATAGTGTGAGTTTGGCATCAAGATAAACAAATAAGTCAACAGAAAATAGACCCACATATATATGGCTGATTAATCTTTAACTAAGGTACAAAGGTAATCCGATAAAGAAAAGATAATCTTTTCAACACATGGTGCTGGAAGAATTGAACATTCATACGTTTTAAAAAAAAAAAAAAAGAAAGAAAAAGAAAGAACCTTGATCCATGCCTCTCGTCATATACAAAAATTAACTCAAAATGGTTCATTCATTAAAATGTAAAACCTAGCCAGGCGTGGTGGCTCACGCCTGTAATCCCAGCACTTTGGGAGGCCGAGATAGGCAGATCACTTTAGCTCAGGAGTTCAAGACCAGCCTGGCCAACATGGTGAAACCCCAGCTCTACTAAAAATACAAAAATTAGCCAGGCGTGGTAGCACACACCTGTAATTCTAGCTACTAAGGAGGCTGCGGCACAAGAATTGCTTGAACCCAGGAGGTGGAGGTTGCAGTGAGCCAAGATTGTGCCATCGCACTCCAGCCTGGGCAACAGAGTAAGACTCCATCTCAAATAAAAATAATAAAATAATAATAACAATAATTTATATATGTATATATATGTGAAACTCAAAACTATAAAACTTCTAGGAGAAAATATCTATGAACTAGGGTTGTGTGAAAACTTCTTAGATAAGACACCAATATGATCAACCGTAAGAGAAAATTGGGCTTAATTAAAATTAAGAATTACTACTCTTTGAAAGACCCTAAACAGTACTAAAAGACAAGCCACAGACTGGGAGAAAATACATTTGTAAATAATGATTGCCATAAAGTACTTGTATCCAGAATATATAAAAGAACTCTACTAAGATTTAACATTATTACAGGCTGTTATGTAGCCTGCTCTGTAATCCCAGCACTTTGGGAGGCCAAGACGGGCATCACTTAGGTCAGGAGATGGAGACCATCCCACAACACGCAGGAAACCCCCTGGGCTCTACTAAAAAAAAAAATACAAAAAAAATTAGCTGTGGCCAGGTGTGCATGGTGCCTGTAGTCCCAGCTACTGGGAGGCTGAGGAGGAGAATGGCATAAAACCCAGGAGGTGTTTGAGCTTGCAGTGAGCTGAGATCCGCCACTGCACTCCAGCCCACATGCATGAGTGAGACTCCATCTCAAAAAAGATTTTAATATTATTAATAGGGACAAAAGCAATTTAAAAAATAACTAAGAGGACTTGAACTTTTCATCAAAGAAACATATACAGATGGCAAATAAGCACATGAGATGATGACTTGGACATAATTCATCATGAGGGAGATGCAAATTAAAACCAGAATTAGATACTACCACACACCTATTAGAATGGCTGAACTTTAAGACTGACCAAACCAAAACTTGGTGAGATTATGGGTCAAACAGAATTCTTATACACTGCTGGTGGGAATACATAATACTACAATCACTTTGAAAAACAGTTTGACTGTTACTTAAAAAATTAAATATACACCTACAATATGACCCAGCCACCACATTCCTAAGTACATACTCAAGATAAATAAAAAAGCACATGTCCATACAAATACTTGTACATGAATATTCACAGCAAGCTTGTGTTCAAGTGCCAAAAACTGGAAACAAATGTCCATCAATAGTGAATGGCTAAATATTGTGATATATGCATATAATGAAATAATATCCAACAATACAAGGAAATAAAACAATATGGGTGAATCTGAAAATAATTTATCCTGAGGGAAGTCAGACAAATAAGAACACATACTGCATAATTCCATTTATATAAAATTCTAGAAAATCCAAATTAATCTACAGTGACAACAAACAGATCAGTGCTAGCCTAGGGATCAGTATAAGGGAGGGATTACAAAGAGGCATAAGAAATTTTGGTAATGACAAATTTGTCATTATCTTGTTTGTTGTGATGGTTTCAGAGATTTAGATATATGTCAAAACTTTCTATGTGCAGTTCACTGTATGTCAATTATGCCACAATAAAGCTACTAAAAAATGATACTGACAAAACTTAGTGAAATCTACATCAAGTCAAATATTTTGAAGTAATAAATGGTTTCAAGTAAATGTTAAGGTAATAAATTATACTTTCAAAACTAAAAAAAACAGATCTATCACAAACTCCCATATAGCTAAAAAGATGCATTTTGTTTACATCTGTATTGCATGAAAAAAAAAAAACCATGCATTTTGCTATAGTTTTACCTAACCCTGAAATTAAACATAAGAAGGAAAGGAGATTTAAACCATTAAAGGAAAAAAAAAAAAATTTGGAACAATTTAGCACAGGAGTTAAAAAACTGCTATGTAAAGGATCAAATAGTAAATATTCTAGAACGGGGGTCCCCAGTCCCCGGGCAACAGACCTGTACCGGTCTGTGGACTGTTAGGAACCAGGCCACACAGCAAGCAGTGAGCACCAGGCCAGCAAGCATTACTGCGTGAGCTCCGCCTCCTATCATATCAGCTGTGGCATTAGATTCTCATAGGAGTAGAATCCTATTGTAAACTGTGCATACAAGGTATCTAGGGTTGCATGTTCCCTATGAGAATCAAATGATAAATGTAATAAACTGGAATCATCCTGAAACCACCCCCCACCCCAGTTTGTGGAAAAACTATCTTCCACAAAACCAGTCCCTGGTGCCAAAAAGGCTGGGGACCACTGTTTTAGAATTTATGGGCCATATCATCTCTGTTACAATTCTTTGACTCTGTTGTTATAGCAGGAAAGTAACCATAGGCAATATTTAAAAGAATGAGAATAGCTGTGGTTATAGCAGGAAAGTAACCATAGAATGAGAGTGACAGTGCCACAACAAAATGTTATTTATAAAGACAAACCATTATAGAAGAGTCAGCCAAAGAAAGCAATAAAAATAAAATAGAAAAAATAAAAATAAATATGATCAAGAGCAACAGTGGAAGAGCAGCCATAAACAGGAAGAAGACCTTATCTACTACTACCGTACTAGAAGTAAGCAAACAAGAACATGCTCTAAAATACACCTTTGGGGAAAAAAGATGGAAGTTGAAATAATTCCCTCCTAACAGCTCTAATTAAGTAGACAAGGCTGTCACTGCTAACAGGAAGAGTTGTAAAAATTTAGATTTGTATCTGAAGGAATAAATAAAAGAAAAGTCTAACAATGATAGAAGTGTAGATCATGAATTTATAATAGTTTCAACATACAACACTGCATGACTTTTCCCCACCAGCCACGGTTTAGCTTAGAGTGTGCCTACCTAGACTAATCTAGGGTCAGAATTCTCAAAAGCAAATCTAACAGGACAACGGCAGATGGAAGTTTTTGTTAGAAACCACTTCCAGCAAATAAGCAAGCCAAGAAGAAAGTAAACAATGGCAGATGTAGTATGACACACTAGGATAAAAAAAAAAGCAAGATCACAGGACAGAAGGTAACTATGAGGCTGAAGAGCATTGGAAAGGGCAATATTAGAAAAACAAGAGATAGATGATTTTGATTAAAGAGTAAGATTGGAATTTTAAATTTATGATGTGGAAACATTCCAGTGATAAAAAGGTCTAAGTTTTTAAAATAGGAATGGATAAATTACAAAGAATGGCAGTAAGGGCAGCAAAGTTAAGGAATTTAAAAAAGTACAAAATGTGAATGCTAAGATGAGTTAGTTACAAGGACAATGAAGTTATTCACACCTAGTGAAACTGAGATAAGGCTATGTACCAAAAATTCACACACGAAGACCACAAGTATAAATTATAGACTTTCCTTGTCCAGATTTTCAACAGAATAATTCTTCTTACTAGTTTTTAAATGTCTATGATCCTATCTTGAAATTATTTTTTAAATAAAAAGTAGTAAAATCCTATACACTAAATCACAAAATACACTAAAGCACATCCACACCAATACTAAGAAAATAAGGTTATAAAATTAGATACTCTGGCACCAAAAAGAAAAAAATCTGCCAGGTCTTTACACAAACCCTTAAATCTTTTTCTGAAATTCAGTTATTGGATAGGAAATGTGTACAAAAGAAACAAGTATTTATAAGCCTCGTTTGTTTTGTGTTAATATGGGTATCATACAACCTATCCATTACATTCCTAAGTATGGCATATACTCAAGAAAAATGAAAACATATGTCCATACAAATACTTGTACACAGCAAGCTTGTTCAAAGTAATAATTATTAGACAGTGGTAAGGGAAAATAAAGAGTACTCTGTTTGATAGCAAAACTATAAATAAATGACAAACTGTAAATTTACATCTTATAATGCTTAACTTTATGTGTCAACTGGGCTAGGCCATGGTATCAAGATATTTGGTCAAATGTTTTTCTAGATGTTTCTTTGAAGGTATTTTTTTGGATGAGATTAACATTTAAATAAGCAGATTTTTTGTATGTGGACCTTATCCAGTTGAAAGCCTAACAGAAAAAAGCCTGACTGCCTTGGACAAAGAGAAAATTCAGTCAGCAGACTGCCTTTGGACTTGAACTGCAACATCAACCCCTCCCTGGGTCTCCAGTCAGCCTGCCTATCCTACAGATTTTGGATTTGCCAGCCTCCACAATTGTGTAAAACAATTGTTTAAAATAAATCTCTCTCATGCATATGTGTGTGTGTGTGTGCACGCGCACACACCATTGGTTCTGTTTTCCTGGAGAACGCTGAAAATAAACCCCTTAAATATAATGAATAAAGTTACTTTTTATCTTGTAGAGAATGAGCATTAAAAGATACCAAATAAAGAATCTGTAACAGAAGATCAATGTGCGTTTGAGCCTAGGAGTTCAAGACCAGCCTAGGCAACACGGTGAGACTTTGTCCACCTTGTCTCTACAAAAAAATTTAAAAAATAAGCTGGGCATGGTGGTACATGCCTGTAATCCCAGCTACTCAGGAGACTGAGGAAGGAGGACCCCTTGAGCCCAGGAGGTCAAGGCTGCAGTGACCTGTGATCGTACCACTGCACTCCAATCTGGGTGACACAGTGAGAACTGTCTCAAAAACAAACAAACAAACAAAAATCCCTGTGTGAATTTATTATAACTCGATAATTAAATTAGTTTCTGTAGCTGATGATTAAGCAAAGTAGTTGCTAAACTTTTGTCGCCCAGACACTTTTTCATTAAACAAAAGATTTTAAACTTCCTTATGTGTAAAATATAAGTATTCTGTTTTTGTTGTTGATCACCGTTATGGACCAAATAATTGCATATACCCAAAATTCTTATGTTGAAACCCTACCATTAGTATTTGGAGACAGAGTCTCTAAGGAAATAATTAGGGTTAAATGCAGTCATAAGAGTGGGTCCCTAATCCAGTAGGAGTAATGTTGTTGTAAGAAGAGACACCAGAGAGCTCACTCATGCTCTCTTTCTCTCTCTGCTACGTGAGAGCACAGCAAGGAAGAGGATGTAGGCAACCCAAGAGGAGAGTCTTTACCAAATACCAACCCCACTGGCATCTTGATCTTGGACTTCCCACCTTCAGAACTGTGAGAAACAAATATTTGTTGTGTAAGCCATCCAATCATGGTATTTGATTATGGCAGCCCAAGCAAACTAATACAACGCTGAGTCTGAAGTGGGAGGTGGTGGAAGTGATATTTTAAAGGAAAGATAGAGAGCTTGTCTTGGATTACAACTGAACACTATTTAATACTATTCTACAACCTAAAGATAATTCTGCTAAAGAAGGCAACAATACAGTAGCTCTATAATAGCATTCACCATACAAAATACTGGAATCATTTATCTGTCTTCACAAATTAAATAGTAACAAATAGTAACACAGCCTCTATAATTAAAGATTCATTGAAAAAAATGCATGATAATAAATGGGTCTTAAATCTTAACTCATTTCAAGCTATAAACTCATTTCATATGTAAGTTTCAATAATACTTTTCATATTTAACAAGCTTTCAAATATTTCCAAACTAATCCCTTATATGAAATATATCAAAAACTCTTGATATATTAACTCTTACCGTAACCCGTTCCTTTGGTCAAAAGCAGGAATCATAGAGTTAGGGTGTTCTGACATTAATGCAACAAGCAGCTGTAGGACATCCATTAGATTGTCATCCTATAATCATTTTAGAAATTTTTTTTAATGAGGAAAAAAACAACTTAGTTGAATACTAAATACTTCTGAAATAGAAATTTCAACATCAGAAATATAAGTAGACATATCTGTGATAGTTATTTTTAACAAATTATGTTATTTAAATGTACACATTCACCTCTGTAACTCCAAATATACCTAAAATAGCAAAACAACTTCTTTTTCTGTGCAGAGGGACAGAGTCTCACTCTCTCACTCAGGTTGGAGCTCAGCGGTGTGATCTCAGCTCACTGTAACCTCTGCCTCCCAGGTTCAAGCAATTTTTGTGCCTCAGCCTCCCTAGTAGCTGAGACTACAGGTGTGCACCATCACATCTGGCTAATCTTTGTATTTTTGGTAGAGACAAGGTTTCACCATGTTGACCAGGCTGGTCTCGAACTCTTGGCCTTAAGTGATCTGCCCACCTCAGCCTCCCAAAGTGCTAGGATTACAGGTTGAGCCACTGTGCCTGACCTCAAAACAATTTCTTTGGTTTTTTTTGGTTGTTGTTGTTTTTTGAGACAGAGTTTCTCGCTCTGTCACCTCCTGGGTTCACGCCATTCTCCTGCCTCAGCCTCCGGAGTAGCGGGGACTACAGGTGCCTGCTACCACGCCTGGCTAATTTTTTGTATTTTTAGTAGAGACGGGGTTTCAACATGTTAGCCAGGATGGTCTCAATCTCCTGACCTCATAATCCTCCCAACTCGGCCTCCCAAAGTCCTGGGATTACAGGCGTGAGCCACCACACCTGGCTTCAAAACAATTTCTTTTTTTTTTAATTTTTATTTTTTATTTTTTATTTTTTGAGACGGAGTCTCGCTCTGTCACCCAGGCTGGAGTGTAGTGGCCAGATCTCAGCTCACTGCAAGCTCCGCCTCCCAGGTTCCTGCCATTCTCCTGCCTCAGCCTCCTGAGTAGCTGGGACTACAGGCGCCCGCCACCTCGCCCAGCTAGTTTTTTGTATTTTTTTAGTAGAGACGGGGTTTCACCGTGTTAGCCAGGATGGTCTCGATCTCCTGACCTCGTGATCCGCCCGTCTCGGCCTCCCAAAGTGCTGGGATTACACGCTTAAGCCACCGCGCCCGGCCCAAAACAATTTCTTAATAAAAGAAATAAAATGCCTTTTATGTTATACTGAATCAAGATTTTGTAAAACATAACCTATAGAAACAGTATATCCAACATTATTGTTTTTTAAGGAAGGCTTAAAAATTGTGGGGAAGGATTATTCTTTATTACAGAAAAATATATTAGAGCTTCTAAAATGCTAATAAATGTTGCAAATCTGGTGGTAGTGGTAGGGGCAAGATATTATGTATCATTTCTTAAACTTATCTGACCTGAAATATTTTATTCACTGTGCCTCTCCAGAAACTAGTTCTAAAAGAACACTTTGTAGGAAATGATAACCGGATCGTTTTTATATACAGTCCTATTGTCACTATGAAGATAAACAATAAATGTTTACTTCATCAACATACCACTAATATGTGGTAGTATTTGATAATGTTTACAGAATAACAGCACAGGAACATACATGAGTTCTAGATCCCAAAAAAATCTTCATAAAAATCCTTCACTACCTTTGTTGCATACACCAATATGTATGCATATCATTAGAGCCAACTTGGACAATACTGACCCAAAAAGGAAAAGGCAAATAGCTAACAGAATTTAGTTTACTTGGTTGCCCTAACTCTAGTTTTCCTTCACTGCTTTGGAATTTTTGCTATGGAAGCTACTTATATACCTAATTTTCAGTAAGTTAAACAGATGATCTAGAGCTAGGACACTGAATCTTTGAAAGTGTTATTTACAGGACCTGAAATTTTCCTAACAATAAGGAATCACTGTGACTTCCAGTTTACCTCATATAAAGTACTTTATTCAGTCCTTTAGGGTTAATAAAAACAAAATCACATATATAGATCACATGAAATTCACCTGAAAATTCTTAAAATATTATATTTGGTCAGAAAAATCTAAAAATTAATAGAATTGCCTATTCAAGAGGAAAAAATATAATCATTAATGATTTTGAGTCAAATACTACTCACAAAATTTAAGCCATTCTTTTATACTTGAATTAACAAAGAGATCCAATCATTATCCCTTATTTAAAAATTAAAGAAGGCACTACTCCATACTAAAATATATTTATTAATTCACAAGATATTAATTATAATATAGGAGTACAAATTATCATTTAAAATGCTATGATATATTCCATCAATTCCTAAGTTTTACTAATTATAGGTAAAAATCTAACTAAAAAGAGATGATTTAGTTAGATTGCAACTGACATATATTGCGTTTTCCTGGTACTAAAAAAGAAAAAGAAAAACAGATATTTCAACCTATTTAATTTTCAACCTTCTTTTCAAACACATAATTTTAAATCCCATTATAAATGAGTTGTTTAATATTTGAACATGTAAAGTCAGTGGGAAGATTGTGTTACGAATTTTTAAAACCTAATCATTTTTAGTCATTTTCATAATCTATTTTTTCATTTGTTACACCGGTTTCTGGAAATACACTGAAAGTATGCTTTGGTATACTTTATTATTAATTCAATGAAATCCAATGTTAGTACTTTTCAAAGCTTTTCATGATGATTCTCAAGATTCATCTTGTGGTAATAAAGGATATTTAAATAAAGATTGCTAGGGCTTAGTTCCTAAGTAGACACATTTATTCCCCTTTACAGTTACATAATTATTGAAGATTTCTTTAAATTTTTACTTTTAAAAAAGTCTAATGTAGCTTCAAAAATTAAAATTTCAAAATATAAAATTCAAATATTACCTCATGCATAGTCAGTAGGTAATTAAGAATGGCCTGTAATTCATCTTCCTTTACTCCAGAATCCTTCAAAAACATAATACAGGTATCTTATGTTTACGTGTAAAAAAATGTTTAAAGAGAAATTATATACATAGGTTTGTCAAGTTGGTCAGCTACTATAAATATAAAAATATAATGTAACAGAGAATCTAAATGTAAAACAAAAATTTGGGGAGGCACTAAAGACATCAATGCTCCAGACCATGTAGAGGTCAAAAGAGATTTAACATCAGCTTCCTGTTTTCAACACCTTGTATAATATGATAGCCCACTTACTAAAGCTACGGAATCCTGAAGTCAGCAAAAATAATAAGTAATGATAAATTAAAAAGTAATATCCACACCTAATACGCCTCTAAATACAGAAGACATCTTTTTGACTTAAATTAAATGTGGAGAATAAAATGAACAGTTTCTGAAATTATCAAGTTAAAATGTCAAGTATCTAAAAATTAAATAGTAATTTCACTGGGGGGAAAAAAAAAAAAACACTGCACTTTTAAATATGAGCTCATTATGAAAATTTTCAACCTGTTCTATGAGTATATTAATCACTAAAAAAGCTGCAATCTTAAAAAAAAAAACCACACAAGAAGAAAAGAAATTGGAAAATAAAAACAGTACCCATTGGGAACGAGCAACAAAACGAAGACAATTCAAAGGATACTTTTTTTAAATAAATGGAAATAAGGTATATGAATCTGAAAGGTATACTAAAAGTTAGGTTCACTTGCCATAATGTTATGTGACAACTAATAAAGCATTATAAAATCATATAGGAAAATACTGACAAAATATTGGTAACAACTACATTTATATATTGCTATCTTATAAAACCAAAATGCCTTTTTTAGAATGGTAAATTTTACTTTACCTGTAATACAATGAAAAGGGACTAAATATGACCACTTCTAAAGGCTCATACACCTACCTGGTACATTTATACAGAAATACTATTTCTCAAAATCTGAATGTCAGGTACAAGGAGCCTGCTAAAAATGAAACCTCCTTCAGGAGTATAGTGCCAAATACTAACAGAAACATAGTAAATATTTGCGGAATGAATGAACACACTTGAGCTACTAAAGAAATTTATATAACATAAAATACAACTACCAATCCCTAATTCTGCAACAATTTATATCCATATAGGCTCCAAAAAAGAACCAAAACAAACATGGAAACATCTTTCAAAGTATTTTCCAATGTGTAACCATAGTAACCAAGCAAAGAATAAATAAAACAAGATTGTATTTCATGTGAAATTATAAGCCACAATACACAGTATGCTACGGAATAAGGAATGTGAACTCACCTTCATCACTAATTGCTTAATGAACATCAACAAGAATGCTCGTAGAGAAAGTATTTCTTTTTTACTAGGTCGCGGTCCATCTTTTAAAAAATACACATACACAGTTAGTATTTAAAGGACCTCAATGCTGTCAAAGTATAAAATTCTTATTCCCAAGAGTTTTTCCATTTGTTTGTAAGAAACATAAAGGTCAGTCTCCTACAGAATGACCTCTTTTATGCCTCTAGAAAGACAAGTGTTCAATCTTACACGCACTGTATACATAATATTTCAAACATACATACAGGTTATGTTGAAACTACAATGAAGAAGTACTTTGAATAGGTCAAAGAATGTCCAAAACATAAAAATGAGGTAACAAATAAAATTTGTATTCAATAATAATACACTTATTTTAAGACTCTGAGAGTATTAGTAAGGTAACAGAAGTTTACAAAGAAAAAAACAAAGGAAAATCTAAACTTTCAACATTATTATTATATATGAATTCAGTATGACAAAATTTTTCTACTGTTATCATTATATAAGATAATACAAAAATCTTAAAAAGAATGCCTCACCACACGGTATCATTCATGAAGAAGGGAAATACTATGTTGACTGCCTCTGACATCTCCTCTGCTTGGAAAAGTCCTTGGTCACACATGGCTCACATTAAATCAATTTTCATGTCTCAAACATATAATTTCCAAGTAGAAAGCTTTTGGAAACCAAACACTCATTGCTCTAAGATCCTAAGTTAGGAACCTGTTTGCTCATATATTTTATAATTTTCCCCCCACTAATCACTATTTACAGATAGTTCTTAGACCACCAAAGCATAGGACCACCATGACCTTGAACAGATCAATGAAAATAGGAAGAAAATTGTTTAAAATTTGTTCCATATGATTCCTAGACAAAAAAAAATAAGACTATAAGACTAGAGTTAGAATAGGATCACAAATTTGTCCAGTTCTCTCATTTGAAGAATGAGACTTTCCCAAGGTCACTAATCAGTTATAAAAGGCAGGCAAGAATACAAAACTAGCACCTAGGACAGTACATGCATGATACACCTACACCACCATGAAATAGTCATGAGAAAATTCTGACCCGGTTCTAGATCTGCCACAACCTTGCCAGCTTAAAAAGTTCATAGCTTGCTAAATTACAGATACCAGATTCTCTGAGGCTAAACCAAGCTTATTTTGAAAGTGATATAAAAAGTAGTATGCCAATGTGAAAATCTTTGTAAATCACTAAACAACCAAAGCCTCTTACTATAATGAGAATGTATATTATTGACTCCCCAGCATCTATTTCTTAATTTCAAGCAACACCCCTTAATTTTTACCAAGTGACTGAAGTCATCTTCACTTTCAGACCATGTCTTTCAAGGTAGGGGATGCCTCCATTTCTAAGCAATCAGAGCAATTACAACCACAGAAATGGGCACATGATATAATCAAAGCCAATGAGCGAGAGAGAGACTAAAAGAGACTTTCACTGGAAACACTTTATATAGGCAGATGCTCTTACACTGGATTTAAGCTGTTATGGATGTGAAAGTGGACCAGCTGCTTACTACTACAAAGGGAGCGAGTATGTGAAAACAGTCATCACAGAAGAATTGGTAAACGCAGCGAGACAAATTCAGTCCTATGGTCATACTCAGAATACCTGTATCAAGTTGTATCTGAAACTGCCAGTTTACACGAGCTGATTACCTCCCTTTATGATGTAAGCCAATTCCAAGAAGACTGCTATAGTTACAAACAAAAGAGCCACTCTATGTCAAAAGTTTTATTTTGACCCCTTATATGAACTGCTGGTCATGTTGAATGAATATTACCCTTTCAGCAAGTTAGTCCTCATTATGTAAGAAAACAATTACTAATATTTTGTAATTTCATTATATCTTTAAGAGAAGCAGATAACTCCTACTTTTGTAAGAAACCCCCATATTCCCAAAACATCATTTTCAAGGAATCTCATTGTGACAATCCGTCTCGCATCAATTACTAAAAACTAATTAAAAAATTCTTGGCATTTTCAGTGCCTTACAACAACCATCCTAGTCATATCAGCTCCCCAAAAAACTCACATCAGCACAAGTAGTATTCTTCCATACAAGTAGCAAGTTATTAAACTCTAGAAACCACAATTTAGGACAAACTATTAACATTATCAATGAGATTAAAATAAAATTTTGCCATAATGGAATACAGAAAAGCTGCCCAAATATATGATCGTACTGGTTAAAACAAAAAGAAAAATTAAATCCTGATTTGCATTTGTGTAAACTAATATACAGACAGAAATTATATACCTAATCCTTTTGGGGTAATACCACTTCGATCCTGAGGATTCACTGCCCAGTAGTAGTACTTCAGCGTGTGCATGATGAGAAGCACTGTTCCAACTCTCCGAATGGTGTTATATATGTTGACTGTACCAATGAATTCCGTGGACAGATAAGTATAGAGCATCAATTGAACCTACAGAATAAAAACGAAGAACTTAGAGAACCCCACCAGCATTTTATCTGTTTCCAGTAACACTTTCAGGCTGTTTTATTTTCACCATGCTTCTTCCAAAAAGTAAAATGCTGAGCCTGATAATAATATTCATATTAGGTAACACATACCTATTGACACACAAGCACATGCACACACACTCCTTATAAAACCAAACCAGGTAATTTCTTCTTTTATAGAAGCATTATCAAATATGGAAACTTTTTGCTGCATTATTCCATGGAAATAACTTTGTGATTCCTATTTAGCAACCAGCAATTATTCCTAAGCATGTGTAACCTCTTTATAATAGACTTATTACTTATGCTATCTATGCATAGTTGTTTGAAAAATCTAGAATTTCTTTCAAATATAACATTTGCAGAAAATCAGGAGCTGAAATGACTCCAAAGAAAAAGTACTAGTAACGCAAAAGGAAAAAACAAATAGAACTAAACCAAAAGAAAACCATAGAAAAAGATAGAGTTTAACTGAGGAGTATTAGAAAAACAGAATTCTGTGACAGTAGCTCATTACAAGAAACATTCCAATCTAGCATTTTCATTATAACATTATAATCTCTCAACATGTGTAAAATGTCCCCTAACTTGGAAAGGATTCTACTAATCTCATTGATAAGTAGTTTAAAAAATACATAAGAAGTTATATATTTTTATATTAACTTCAAAATATCACCTCTTCATATGTAAGAGAAAGAAATAATACAAGTGCTACCCCACCACTGCACATTTCATCTCAACAAAAAATTGGCCCACCCCAGTGGTTCACGCCTGTAATTTCAGCACGTTAGGAGGCTGAGGCGGGCAGATCACTTGAGGTCAGGAGTTTAAAAGCAGCCTGGCCAACATCGTGAAACTTCGTCTCTACCAAAAAATACAAAAATTAGCTGAGCATGGTGGTACACACCTGTAGTCCCAGCTACTCAGGAGACCGAGGCAGGAGAATCTCTTAAACCCAGGAGGTAGAGACTGCAGTAACCCGAGATAGTGCCACTGCACTCCAGCCTGGGCGACAGAGTGAGACCCTGCCTCAAAAAAAAAATTTTTTTTTTAGTGAAATTATGGGTCTGAAACTCATCAACTATACTCCATTACTTAGAGCAGCAAAAATAACGACTGCTTTTGCTCTACTCTCATGTTGAAATCAAGAATTTTTCATTTTATTGCTAGACAGTATATTTTATAAGCTGAACAACTTTAAGTATAGGACATATATTCTGCCCTTGACCATAGACCAAACTACTGATCATTTATAATTGAACATTTATGTTACCTTCCTGGACAACAAGGGCATCTTCCTTTTCAAACCTGCAAGGTACCTCAGTGTCACCTAGGGACTTCTTTAGAGAGCAAAAAAGTAGGTACCTATCTTCCAGGTGCCCTACAGATAAACAATCAAGGCTAAATCAATTAGAGTGCCAGTGAATAAATCTAACATGGTAAAAAGTGGCAGGTTCTGAACCACTTAAAAGCAGGGTTTGGAAGATCATTGTAATTCACAAAACCATATATGTGTCTATACGCATACATATACATTGTGATCTACTGATTTGCTGCAAAATGTTATTTTGATGTAGCTACTGCTGTTCAAATTGATAGACCCAATCCACTCCTCATTGAGACAATGTGACATGGCTCAAATTCTTAACCATGTTGTTTCAGTCCTTTAGCAAATATTTACATCTAACTATATGCATAACACTGTATCATGGAAATACAATGGCACGTATGCTGTCCCTAAGTAGCTGAAATACAATTGAAAAGATTAAAAAAAAAAATACACTTATATTTAAGCAAAATAAATCAAAGATAATAAATATGCCCACCAAAACATGAAAAAAGTCATGAGGCAATATGTAACTGAGTAACATACAGCTCTGAAATATTATTAATTCAGAGGACAGATAAATTATTATAGAATAAACTGAAATCGTAAAGAAAAGCTTCACTAAGAAAGTAGGCATTAAGATAGGCTTTGAAGATGAGTAGTAGAATAGACAGACAGAATACAAGAGAAAATTTCAAGCAAGAAAAATGATGGTTGAAATAAAGGTTTCCCTAGAGTTAGAACAACAGTTCTCAATCTTGACTGCACATTAAAATAACTGGAAAACTTTTTATTTTTTTTTAATACTGATGCCTGAGTCCCATCTCAGTGAGGCAGGAGAATAGGGTCTAGAGGCAGGGAACCTAAGGACTTCCTAGAACTAAATCAAATGGAAACACTACAGCTATGACAAGAAATATCCTCTCCATTTACATAGGGCATACACCGAGTAAATGACTTTGTAACTTTACCGCATTGTCTTCATTTACATAGGGCCTACAGCAAGCAACCAGTGGAAACCTCTAGAAGTTATTTAAACCCCCGGAAATTCTGTAACAGGGCTCTTGAGCCCCTATGCTCAGGCCTGTTCCCACACTGTGGAGTGTACTTTCATTTTCAATCAATTTCTGCTTTTGTTCCTTCATTCTTCCTTTGCCTTGTGCATCTTGTCCAATTCTTTGTTCAAGACACCAAGAACCTGGACACCCTCCACCAGTAACACCATATTGATGAAATCAGAATCTGCAGTGGAAGTGGTGGGATTCTATATTTGTTTGTTTTTATAAACCTACCCCAACTTATTCTATTAGCAGTCAAGACTGAGAACCACCATTGTAGGGAAACCTTTTGGTACCTCCCTATCCACTGAGGATATTTCCATTTTTAAGCTAGAAAATCTAGAAATAATAATTGACATGAAGTCCTCAATGGGAAACCATTAAAACTTCTGGGGCTAAGGAATGATAAGAATCATATCTCACAAGTATACATATGTAACAAACCTGCACGTTATGCACATGTACCCTACAACTTAAAGTATAATAATAATAAATAAATTTTTAAAAAAATAAAAATAAAAAAAATAAAAATATACTATAAGTTATTACTGACTATAAAAAAAAAAAAAAAGAATCATATCTTAGGAAAATATTGGGGTTGGGCATGGTGGCTCAAGACTGTAATCCCAACACTTTCTGGGGCTGAGAGAGGAGGATTGCTTGAGGCCAGAAGTCTGAGACCAGCCTAAACAACAAAGCAAGACCCCGGTCTCTACAAAAAATGTAAAAAGTTAGCTGGGAATGGGAATGGTGGTGCACACCTGCAGTATCAGCTACTCAGGAGGCTGAAGCAGGAGGACTGATTGAGCCCAGGAGTTCAAGGTTGCACTGAGCCATGGCCATGCCACTGCACTCCACCCTGGATGACAGAACAAGACTCTGTCTCAAATAAAAAAAAGAACATGTTGGAACTCTGGCAGAATAGTGACAAGTTAGACAAAGAAATGGAAAACTGGAGAAAGTTAGTCTATTGAGAATGATACTGTGGTAAAAGAAAAATGAACAGAGGCTGGGCCTAATGGCTCACACCTGTGATCCCAGCACTCTGGGGGGCAGAGGCAGGTGGATCACTTGAGCCTAGGAGTTTGAGACCAGCCTGGGCAACATGGCAAAACATCATCTCTACAAAAAAATACAAAAATTAGCTGTGTGTGGTGGTACACAACTACAGTCCCAACTACTCAGGAGGCTGAGATGGGAGGATCACCTGGGCTGGGGAGGCAGAGGTTACAGTGAGCTGAGATCACACCACTGCACTCCCACTTTGGTGACACAGTGAGACCCTGTGTCAAAAAAATAAATAAATAGAATTTAGTAGCAACATATAGAGATGAATGAAAGACCTCAAGATTACTCATATGCTAATTATGAATAAACCTTCCCTCATTCACTCATTATGTACTCCAATAGCCACACAAATTGTGTGTTAACATCTGTCTTTCCCACTAAATCTAAATTCTACAAGAGCAAGTATCAAGTCTATCTTGTTTACCACCATAAAGTAGTCACTGAACAAATATCTGTTGAGTACACAAAGGACCATGGTAGACAAGAAAATTCATCTCTTCTGCTAGGTCATTAAAAAGATGGTCTCTGAGCAGATCTAAGATAAATGGAAACTACAAATCGCTGGTAGCTCCCTTTTCAAAAAGCAAAGCTTTTCACATCCACACATCCAGACCTTCAACTTTTACCCAGAGGTGGATTGACCATGAAGCTGATAAAGCTTAAACTTTATGACCACTGATCTATAAATGTTTCTTCCAAGACCCTAAACCTAATTTTGTATGCATTATATTGTATTCTTCTTAAAAAATTTCCCACATGATAAACATTTGACCTTCAAGTCAAACAAAATTTGGCTCTGCCCTTTTTTATGACTGTCTTTACAATAAAATAAAAGTGGATAAAACCCCTTGTGGATACATAAAGCAGATGGCTAAAACAGGAGAAAATGTTAATATTATCAACTCAACTGCAAATTCTAAAAAGGAAATTGAGGAAAGTTATTAAAAGTAGAAGATAAGATATAGGGTAAAATAATCCTAGGAAACTAAGAAAATCATAAGATGAATTTTTTTTAATTCCCCTCCAACTAAGTATCTAATAAGAGGCTTTCTGACCACATCAAAAGAGACACAAAGCCTTACAAATATGCTGATCAGTAAGACAAAAAAGTGTCTAGTAAAAGATTTAAAAAGTAACTTGAAACAATCCTCAAAAAGAAATAAGACTGAGGGTCATGGAAGAAAATGAGGTCAAATTTGACCTGGAGATAAAAAGCTACAACCTCCAGCTGCCTCTTTTGATTATTTCCAAATGGCAATCAGAGTCAGCAGCTGTTTTTCTCTTTAACATTTTAAAAGACCAGCTGAAAATAAGATATTAAGAGTCTAGAAAAGCAAAAAAAAAGTCTGCAGACTTTTTTCTGACAACTAGAATAAGTAGGTGCTATTCCAACTTAAACAATGATACACACTGCAAGTGGACCAAAAGGCAGAAGGGGAGAGAGGAAAACTGGGCTTGAAATAACACAACTTCTAACAAAAATTGTAGATAAGATAGATACAATTATGCAATTTAATAAAATGCTCTGTTTCAAGTTATGCTTAATACTGCCACTACTGAATTTTTAGGACAATGTATTACAACATTAGGATTTATTAAAGATTTTGTTCATACACCTTATCACAAATTCATTTACATTCACATAGAGCTAATTGGTTTGTTGTTACAAAACTGAAAAAAAAATTTGCACAAATGTTTTTATAATTTGAATTAATGTGAAACTAAAATGATTACATGAGACTAGTATATCATGCCTTCAAGGAAAAAGTGACATTTCAGCGGTACCTGTAAGAATGAAACTCAGTAGTTCATCAGGTTGGAAGGCAAAAGTGTGAAGTAAAAAAGAGAGAGAGCAGGAGCAGGGTGAGTTCTTAAGAAACAGGAAAAAAAAAGAAAAAAATATATATGCATATTTACAATGGAACAAAGCTACAGTTACTAGGAAACATTAATTACATTAAAACTGTCTAACTTTGATTTACATTTAGTAAATGAAGTCTCTCTCAAATAAAACTTTATTTCATTTAATTTCAGAAAATAAGGACTATACCTGCATCTTTTAAATAATGACATTTACACAGAATATATTTTTTGTATGTGTGTATATATTCTTTGTATATATTAATACACACACACACACACACACACACACACACACACACACATACACACACAGATTTGCAATTTTTCCTGAGGAGTAAAAAAGGATGCTTAGTCAAAAAAAGCAATCTACTGAAGTCTTGCAAAATAGTACATATAAAAAAGAAAATCCTCTTAATTATCACACTTCTCAAGCACAAAAACAGCAAAGATAGTAAAACAATATCAATATATAGATATATATTACCTTGGCTGGGGTATGAATCCATATGGCAGGATTAAGAAGAACGTGATCACACAACTGCTTGAGCAAGGGCATCCCATTCTGCAGATTACTCAGATATTTTGAAAATGCAAGGCAAAGTTCAAGTACTGCTCTGCTGACGTGAGATTTGGAAGACTGCAAAAAAGGTAGTTCAAATGTTATCACAAATTCAAGTCAAAGTAAGTGAATTACAGGCTATCCCTACCAGGAAAAAAGTTGGCCCACAAATTATGCTCAAAGTTAAAGATGCCATGAAGCTCACTATCACATTTGTTTAATAGAGGAATGGAGGCAAGGTAAAACAAAAAAATGTTATTTTAGTTTAGGTAATTTTCTGTAACCAAGGAGACATTCTTGCAGACAGAATTCCTTGGCCACTTAGAGAACAAATGTATGGCCTGTAAATTAAGAATCAAAAACATAAAATATACTTTACCTTTTCAAGGCTATATCCTATTACCAAGAAGCCCTTACAGGCAAGCATCTGCTCCTGCATAGCAATTGAGTTCTTCAACAATTCCATGATAAAGGCCAGCAAGGTTGAACTACAATTTTTTAAAAAGGCAATGATTAAAAAACATATTCTATTTTTTTAAATTAGGTTAGATAGATGTAACCCTTCCATTCACCTTAATAAAAAGTTCTCCATTTCAAAGAAATTGAAGCTCCACTAAAACTGCTTCCAACATTACATCAGAACTAGATTTTTAATGTAGGACTAGGAGTCACTCAAATATTTATTTCATATACTTTATCCCAAACACATTAATAGGTGAATTACTTAGAAACAATGACAAATGTGCATGATATAGAGAAAAATGAGCAACTTCCAAAACAACCAATAACAAATACTTATTAAAAATATAGTAAGGCCTCAAAGAACAGATATAACTTAGATAAGCAAGCATATTCAACTTTGAAGTGTTAGGGGCCAAAAGGTGAGAAAAGACAGTGGAGCAAAAAGAGTAAGGTATAAATCCTCAAAATGTGTTAGGGCTCCAGACTTGCCCAGTCTGAATGGAGCAGAGGGCACATGAAGAGAAAGATGAGAAAGTTAACTTGGAGGCAAATCTGAGGTCGTTGAACACTAATTTAAGAAGTTTGTTCATTATCCCAACAACAAAATTGTAATTCTTCAGTCAGTCTTGAACACTTTTAAAACTGAACAGGGGCTACAACCATGCTCTACTACCTACAATTTTTAAAGATTCCCAGAAGGGAAAGGAATAAGGTCAGTTGTTACTGCCTTCTCAGAGAGAAGTCCCACCAAAAAAAAAAAAACAGAGAGAGAAAGCATGACCGGCAGCCAATCTCCACCCCCACATCAGTGCTTTCACTGCCAGCAATTTCCAATAAGGGGGGGGGGGGGGGGGGGGGGGAGGGAGGGGGGGAGGGGAGCAGTGGGGGAGAGGAGGAGGGCATGGAGGGGGGAAATGAGGGAGGGGGCAGAGAGGGGAGGTGGGGGAAGGAAGGAAGGAAGGAAGGAAGGGAGGGAGGGAGGGAGGGGGAGGGGGAGGGGGAAGGGGAGGGGAGGGGAGGGCATGGGATGGGGAAAACTGTAAGTAAGCCCTGTTAGAACATAGAACAAAACAATTCTATAAAGTATTAATATGTCAGGGTAATTTTATATTTTTTAAAATATAAGTTGACAAATACTAGATTTGATAACTTTTTCTTTTTAAAAAAAAATTGTTACCTGAAAAGAATCAGGACAAAACTATTCCATTATTATACACATTGGTGGTAGACATCAAGTTACATATAAAAGCAAAAATCAAAGGGAGAATTTCAAAATGAGAGAATGTAAAAGTCATTTAAATTTCTCAAGTAATAAATGAAACAATAATTTCACTATATATAGTTTCACTAGAATATACAGCCATGAGAAATTTAAACTCCTTTCCCACATCCCTTTGTCTTTTTTAGACTCAGGACTACAACACAAGAGACAAAAATGTGCTAAATGTACAATCTAATTTTTTTTTTAAAAAGACTAATTCACTTCAGATAACGCTATTAAAATTTTTGGCTTCTGATTACATAAATGCAATCAGTAATAAATAATTAAAATATGAAAAGTTCCATAATAAATCATTACCAAATAATTTAAAATATTTCAGAAATTAAAAATTTCTTATTGTATTATGGGTAGTAAAAAAATTTAAAATTTAGACAAAAAAAATGTATTTATTTTTGAGTAACCCATTATTGCCATTTATAACATTATTCTAAAACCAATTTACTGTGTTTCTTACAGCTTCCATATTTCCTACTGATAAACAAGAACTTAATACTGACATAATTAATATGGTCTTGTAATAGTTTATAGTTCACAAGTTTCTTTAAATTATTTTGACCCTACAACAAAACGTGAGAGACAAAATATTGTATAGCTCAACAGTGATGAAAGTAACCCTCACAGCAAATTAAAGAAACAAAGGCACTCACCATATGGTCAAATCAACCTCATCAGACAAATATTGCCTGTAATCCAACTGTGCAAAAAGTGGAAATAGTACTTGTACTCCTCCAATTGAATGCATTGCACTTTGGATGGAATGTGTTAAAACTGCCTTTACATCCTTGTAAGATCAAAAACACAGTAAAGACTTCAATGATTTCTTTTCCAAAACAATTAAAAATAAGGCACAACAATAAATGCAGAAACACTAAAATGTGACATTCCATGTATTTAACAGAAGCTACCAAATACATCTCAATAACACATCAAAAATTACCAATATAAATTTTCTTCAAAGATCACAGTTAGTACCTGGAGCATGAGAGCATGTGGTGAATGAACAAAAATTGAAGGGTTGTCCTTAGGAGATGATTCAAGGCAAAGTTGGGCATCTGTAGCCCGTGGATTGTACGTGAACGCAATGGCACTAGAGAGTTTCCCATCGTACAATAGAAGTTTGTGATGCTCAGCTAGGAAAAGGTCGCTTTCTGCTTTGAATTTAAATGTACCCTAAGAATTAATTAAAAACAGTTAAATAGCATGCCACAAAAAGAGAATCTAAGTACAAATCAATACAGGTGTAAAATTTTAAGGAGGAAGACCGTTGATAATCTTTTAACAGTATCATGTAAGAGGACCCCTCTTTGTTTACTTCTAAAATTGGCTGAATTTAAAGATACAATGGAAATCAAGTCAACTTGACATTAAAACCTTACCTTAAAAAGGTAAAAGTGACCAACAGATCACATTTTATCTTTTTTTCTTATACTCTTTTTTTAAAATTGTGGTCAAAAGTATATAATATACAACTTACCATCGTTAAGTATTTTTAAGTGTGTAATTGAGGAACATTAACTGTATTCATATTGCTAAACAGCAAATCTCTAGAACTTCTATATCTTGCAAAACTGAAACTCTGTAGCCATTTAACAACTCCCCATTTCCTGCTCCCCACCAGTCCCTGACTATCACAATTCTACTTTCTGTTTCTACGAGTTGGACTCTTAGATCCCTCATATAAGTGGAATCATACAGTATTTGCCTTTTTGTGACCAAAGCATTTCATTTAGCACAATGTCTTCATAGTTCCTCCATGTTTTAGCTGATGACAGGATTTCCTTGTTTTTTAAGGTTGAATAATGGTCCTGTGTGTTTATGTGTGTTGTCTGTCACATTTTCTTTATCCATTCATCTGCTACTGGACATCTGGGTTACTTCTATTTCTGAGTTATTGAAAATATTACTATGAACATGGGTGAGCAAATATCTCCTTGTGACCCTATTTCTTGTGTGAAAATATGTCTCCATGATCCTCTTTTCAATTATTTTGTATATATCCCATAAGTGAGATTACTGGATCACATGGAAGTTCTATTTTTAATTTTTTGAGGAACCTCATATTGTTGTCCACAGCAGCTGCACCATTTTTCATTCCCCTCAACAGTGCACAAAAGTACCAATTTCTCCACATTCTCAACAACACTTGTTATTTTCTGTTTTCTTTCTTAAAGAGTCATCCTAAATGGTGAGGCGATAGTTCGTTGTAATTTAAATTAGCATTTTTCTAATGTCTAGTGATATTGAGCATCTTTTCGTATGTTCATTGGCTATTTTCATATCTTCTTTAAAGAAATGTCTACTCAACTCTTTTATGCGTTTTTAATTGTTTTGTTGTTGTTGTTGAGTTGCAGGATTCATATATTCTGGATATTAATCCCTTATCAGATATATGATTGCTAAATATTTTCTCTCACTCTGTAGGTTACCTTTCCACTCTGCTGGATATTTCCTTTGATGTTCAGAACTGTATAACTTTGACATCATCTTATTTGTCTGTTTTTGCTTTGGTTGCCCGTGCTTTTGGTATCACAATCAATCAAGAAATCACTGCCAAATTCAATGTTGTAAAGCTTTTCCCTTATGTATTCTTTCAGGAGTTTTATAGTTTTACATGTTACTTTTAGGTCTTTAATCCATTTTCAGCTCATTTTTATATACAACATATAATATGAATTAAGTATAAAACTTTTTTTTCTTATTTTTCGCATCTGGATATCCACTTTTCCCAACATCATGTGTCGAACACACTGTCCTTTCCCCAATATGTGGCCTTGCCTCACTTGTCAAAGATCATCTGACCTTATATGCAAAAGTTAATTTCTGGACACTATATTGTGTTCCTTCGGCATATGTGTCTAAGCAAGTCTAACACTGTTTTCATTATGTATTATAGCCTTGTAATAAATTTTGAAATCCGGAAGAGTAAAGCCTGCAACTTCGTTCCCCTTTTTAAAGACTGTTTTGGCTACTGAGAATCCCTTGAGATTCCATATTAATTTTAGAATTGTGTTTCTATTTATGCAAAAAAATGCCATTGGTATTTTGATAAGAACTGCACTGAATCTGTAGATTGCTTTAGGTAGTATGGATTTTTAACATATTAAATCTTTCACAAGATGAACAAGGGTTGTCTTTACATTTCTTTGGGTCTCTTTAATTTTGTCAGCAACATTTTGTACTTTTCAGTGTACAACTCTTTTGCCTCCTTGGTGGAGTCAGGGTACAGCTCTTTTGCCACTTTGGTTGAGTTTATTTCTAAGTATGTTATCCTTTTTGATGCTATTTTAAAAGAAATTGTGTAATTTTCAAACTGTTCATTATTACTTCATTATTGCTACATAGAAACACAATTGATTTGTGTGTATGATTTTGTGCCTTACAACTCTGCTGAATTCATTTCCTAGTCCTAACAGTTTTTGGTGAAATCTTTAGGGATTTTTAGATACAAGGTCATGCCATATACAAACAGATCATTTTACTTGTTCCCTTCCAATTTAGTTGCCTTTTCTTTCTTTTTCTTGCCTAATTGCTCTAACTGGATTTCCAAATACTATGTTGAATAGAAATGGAAAGAATAAGCATCCTTGCTTTGTTCCTGATTTTAGAGGAAAAACTGTCTATTTTTCACTGTTCAGTTAGTCATGGGCTCTTCATATATAATACTTCATTATGTTGAGGTAGTTTCCTTCTATTCATAGATTGTTGAGTGTTTTGTTTTGTTTTTTTTAAATCAAGAAAGAGTGTTGAATTTTGTCAAATGCTTTTTCTGTATCAGTTGATATATGACCATATAAATTTTGTAATTCACTGTTAATGTGGTACATTGCATTGACTGATTTTCATGTTGAACCATCTTTGCATTCCAGAAACAAATCTTAAATTGACAATGTGTATCATTCTTTTAATATGCTGTTAAATTCAATTTCTTAGTGTTTTATTGAGGATTTTTCCATCAATATTCATCAGGGATATTGGTCTATAGTTTTCTTTCTTTTACTATCTTGATCTGGCTTTGGTATCAGGGTAACACTGGCCTCATAAAATCAGTTTGAAAATGTTCCCTCCTCTTAAAATTTTTGTAAATTTGAGGACAACTGGTGTTAATTCTTCTTCAAATAACTGACAGCATTCTCCAGTGAAGCCATCTAGTCCTCAGCTTTCTTTGTTGAAAAGTTTTTTATTATTGGTTCAATCTCCTTACTAGCTACAGGTCTTTTCAGATTTTTAAAATTTATTCTTGATTCAGTCTCAGTAGGATGTATGTTTCTAGAAAATTATCCATTTCTTCAAAATTATCCAATTTGTTGGCATACTTTTCATAGCATTGTCTTATAATTCTTTCTATTTCTGCGGCATGTTATAATGCCTCCTCCTTAATTTCTGATTTTACTTATTTATGTACTCTTCTTTTTTCCTTAGTCTTCATAAGAATTTGTCAATTTTGTTGATGTTTAATAAAAAAAAAAAAAAAAGACCTGTTAGTTTCACTGATTTTTTCTCACTACTTTTCTATTTTCTATTCCAAGGGTCCCTAACCAGGTATATAACCTATTAGGAACAACAGCAAGAAGTGAGCGGGGGCAAGCAAGCCAAGCTTCATCTGTATTTACAGCCACTCCCTATCACTCACATTACTGCCTGAGCTCCACCTCCTGTCAGATCAGATTTTTATAGGAAGGTGAACCCTATTGTGAACTGTACATGCAAGGGATCTACATTGCGTGCTCCTTATGAGAAATTAATACCTGATAATCTGTCACTGTCTCCCATCAACCCTGGATGGGACCGTCTAGTTGCAGGAAAACAAGCTCAGGACTCCCACTGATTCTACATTATGGTGAGTCGTATAATTATTTCATTATATATTACAATGTAATAATAACAGAAATAAAGTGAACAATAAATGTAATGCATTTGAATCATCCCAAAACCATCCCTGTTGTGCCCCCACCACCCATGGTATGTGGGAAAACTCTCTTCCATGAAACCGGTCTCTGGGACCAAAAAGGTTGGGGACTGCTGTTGTAGTTCATTTATTTCTGCTCAGATTTTTACCACTTCCTTCTATCTGCTAACACTGACTTTATTTGTTCTTTTTCCAGTTCTTTTTTTTTTTTTTTTTTTGAGACGGAGTCTCACTGTGTCTCCCAGGCTGGAGTGCAGTGGCGCGATCTCGGCTCACTGCAAGCTCCGCCCCCCGGGTTCACGCCATTCTCCCGCCTCAGCCTCCCAAGTAGCTGGGACTATAGGCGCCCGCTACCGCGCCCGGCTAGTTTTTTGTATTTTTAGTAGAGACGGGGTTTCACCATGTTAGCCAGGGATAGTCTCGATCTCCTGACCTTGTGATCCACCCGCCTCGGCCTCCCAAAGTGCTGGGATTACAGGCTTGAGCCACCGCGCCCGGCCCTTTTTCCAGTTCTATACTGTATAAATTAGGTTGCTGATCTGAGATCTTTCTTATCAGTCATTATCACCATAATCTTCTCTCTTAGACTGAGGTTACTGAATCCCATAAGTTTGGGTAGGTTGTGCTTATATTTTGATTTGTCTCAAGATATTTTCAAATTTTCCTTGTGATTTATCTTTGACCCAATGGCTGTTTTAAGTGTGTTGTTTAATTTCTACATGTTGGTGGACTTTCCAGTTTTTCTTTGGCAACTGGTTTCTAGTTTCATTTTACTGTGGTCAAAAAAGATACTTGGTATAATTTCAATCTTAACTTTGTTGACACTCACTTTGTGGCATAACACATGTCTATCCTGGAGAATGTTCCATGTGTGCTTAAGAAGAATGCAGGCCAGGCGCAGTGGCTCACACCTGCAATCCCAGCACTTTGGGAAGCCAAGGCGGGAGGATCATCTGAGGTCAGGAGTTTGAGACCAGCCTGACCAAAATGGCAAAACCCCATCTCTATTGAAATTACAAAATTAGCCAGGTGTGGTGCCACATGCCTGTAATCCCAGCTACTTGGGAGACTGAGGCAGGAGAATCGCTTGAACCCAGGAGGTGGAGGTTGCAATGAGCCAAGATCGTGCCATTGCACTCCAGCCTGGGCGACAAGAGCGAAACTCTGTCCCAAAAAGAAGAAGAAGAAGAAGAAGAAGAAGAAGAATGCACATTCTGCTGTTGTTTCATCGAGCGTTATGTATATTACTGCTAAATACATTGGGCTGCACTGCTGTTCAAGTCTTCTGTTTACTTATTGATCTTCTGTCTGGTTGTTCTATTCATTATTGAAAGTTGAATACTGAAGTCTCCTACTATCATGGTGTTGCTAGCTTTTCTTTTAATTCTATCAAAGTTTGCTTCACATATTTGAGAGCGCTGATGTTAGGTACATATATTTATATTTGTCCTCTTTCTGGCGAACTGACCCTATCATCATAAAACGTCCTTGTCTCTTTTGACAGTTTTTGACTTAAAGTCTATTTTGTCTAATTTAAGTAGGCTACTCCTACTCTTTTCTGGTTACCGTTTGCACACATCTCTTTTGTTGTGGGTACATTTTAGGTGTATATATTTGTGGGGCCCATAAGATGTTTTAATACAGTCATGCAACGTGCAATAAGCACATCATGGAGAATGGATATCCATCCCTTCAAGCATTTATCTATTTAGTTGAAAATCATCCAATTACACTATTTTAAAATGTACAGTTTTTATTGATTATAGTCACCCTACTGTGGTATCAAATAGTAGGTCTCATTTTTTTTTTTTTTTTTTGTATCTATTAACCAAACTCTGCATGTATAACCCACCTTCAAATCAAGCTGAACTAACATTGGTTAAGCACAAAACAGTAAGTAAACTACCTTGTATCCCAGGCCCAACTGATAAATAGCAAATATCTGAGCTGCATTAAGAGCTTCACTGAAAAGGTAAACTGCAGTCATCTGGCCACAGAATACTCTATTAGCATCTGCTGTTTCTGATGAGCCCAGGAAACATTTGTCAAAGGTCTGTAAAGGAAAAAAAAAAAGGAATTAGAAAAAAAAAAAACTCCAAAAATAATAAAAACCTATATTATCATAAATGTGTTGTCCATTCTAAACTGTATCTAAATAGACTAAAATAATTTATACCATAAAACCATTAGAAAGAATGTTGAAAAATGTGTATGTAATGATATTAGGGGATATAGAAAAGTTTGCAACACGTGTGTTACAAGCCAACCCACCTAGATCAAATCCCTGCATCCTATGCCACTGAGTGTGGCAAGTTACTTAACCTCTTTGTACTTCACCAATCTGTAAAATGAAGATTATAATAATGCTTATCTTGCAAGGTTGCTGGGGCTTTTTGAAAATAAAGCTATTTATTACAATGCCTGGAATACAAAAAGCACTCAGTAAAAGTTAATGTAAGAAAAAACAGGTTACAAAACGATACTTACATACGAGCCCTTTTTTGTATTAAAAAGGAGCTAACATTTACTGAGCACTCATTCTGCATAAGGCACTCTAGTAATAGATTTATGGATATTATTTAATATCATTTAATCAGATGATAACTTTCTGAGGTATTAATTATTTTATGTCCATTTTCAGGAGGAAAAATACTAAGGCCTAATATTTAGGTAAGGTCATACAGTCAATAAACGACAGAGTTGAGATTCAAACCTAAGTCTGTCTGATTCAGGACCCTGATCTCTTAAGGTTAGCATTACAAAATATGTATATATGTGTAGCAAAGGATATGAAAAGAGGAGTTAATGGTGTATGGGTAATATGCTTTATGTTCATTTTCCTGCTCTGTATTTTTCAAGTTTTTATTAAAAAAAAATAATTACAGGAAAAACATTGGAAATTTCATTCTAACCTATAGATTTATTTTTGAAACCTGTAAATGTTACAACATACTAGTTATCTATAGCAGTTAGAATTATATACAAGATTTATAAGCATGCATCATTTAACTAATTCAGAAAAATGATCAGAACCCTATAGTGGAGGTCTCGTTCATTTTGATAAATGAACCAATGACCCACTCCCCAGATATAGCCACTGTTAGCTATAAATCCTCATTTCTACCTATACGGAATAATTTTATAACAAGGACTAATATTTTAGTGACACATTAAGTTCTATTAACAAATTAACATGCTAGCCAAATTATGTTTATAAAAATCTACCATTGTAATATTTTGAATTTTATATTCAAGTTGTAAAACTTTTTCTTGTTTAAAAAATTCATGCTTTTAAAATCATTTTTTTCATTGCAACATTTTGAAACTACTTACATCACTAGTGTTGACAAACCATGTTATCTCTCCATAGGAAGCCAGTTCACCATTCACATAACATCGAAGTTCACTATTCTTCCATCGGTTATAGATGTGCACTATGGTAACCATATACCACTGAAGAAGCAAAAAACAGTTAAAAATACAAAGATAACAATTATCCCAATAACGCAACCATATTGATGAGTAAAAGTTAAATGATAAGTTGTAATTCAACCTAAAAATAAAACAAGACTACCTTTGTTAAATTCAATATTTACCTTCTGGAACAATTATCTATTCATGGGCCTTTCAACTGATAAGAACTTAATCACTAGATTATTTTTCCAGCTTCTTATTATGGAAGTTTTCAAACATACCCCAAAAATCTGAAAATCAAGTACAAACACCCCCTTTTCGCACCACCTAGATTCCACAATTGTCAAATTTTTGCCATATTTGCTTAATCTATCTGACTACCTATCTACCTATACATTTTGTTGATGAACCATTTATTAACCACTAAGTTTTAAGGTACAAAAGTAAACACATATTAAATTTGCAATAGTAAAATAAATGCCATAGATATTTCCTATTTGTGTCTCCCTTGATCTCCATAAATAACTAAATTTGCAATCTTTTTCATATCCAAATCAGAGAGGTCAATTATCCAGTGATTTACGCTTCATCTTTTGAAACAGTAAAAATGGAGTTGTGCTTTAGCATGTTATTATATGAATAACATTAAAACTAAGCATTTTGATGACTAGCATAGCTTGTTAACATAACTATGACTCAATAAGATCATGTACCTTTTGTGGCTTGAAATCAAATTTCACACAATGTTGAAAGCCTTTTCCTTTTGACTTTATTGATGTTATAATCAAACAGCCTCCAACAAAATGAGCAGAATAGCCAAGACCTTTGCTGGTTCTGAAACTATAAAGATTAGGTTTTCATTTTACCTCTAAATATTCTTCTCAGTTTCAAAGTAAGGTTTTAACACTAATCAGTTACATAAATACATACCAATACAAATACGGTTTATCCTTATCTACATTGATGTTATTTACAGGATCCATTCTAAGCCATGTATGAAATGTAAAACCATTCTGGTATGGCCATTTGGCTATAGGAGGTAATGCAATAGCCTAAAGGAAAGAAACTTTGAGTTATTAACTCACGTGAAACCCCGTATTATTAAAATCATGAAAATAAGACTTTGCAATGCTACATATATTTGTACTACAACACATTACTTTATGTCACAATCAAAATATCTGAAAGAAGACTCTTTATCTGGAAGAAGACTTGTAGTAAATTTTTAATTTTCCCTAATACATAGTAATGTTAATTAAATGAAAAAAATTCAGTATAACCTGGACACATGAATCTTGTATTCTTCATTTCTTAAAATGAACATATCCACAGAGATTCAAATTAAAAGAGATAGGAAGTGATAACAAATTGGAAATTTGATGAAACTTTAAGGTATTAGAATAGAGAAAGATGGACAGGAATGGAAAGAGAAAACAGAAAAACTTGGTATATGCTGCTTTTATAAAACTATAAATATAAAACTGAAGAAGATTAGTTCATAATATTTTTATTCAGAGGTCAATATACAAATGGCTTTACCACTTGGTTTAGATTTTTATTTAAAAGATCATACTACATAATAAAAGGATCTTGTATAGCCAAAACAATCTTTAAAAAGAATAGGCCAGACACAGTGGCTCACGCCTGTAATCCCAGCACTTTGGGAGGTCAAGGCGGGTGGATAACCTGAGGTTAGGTGTTCAAGACTGGCCTGACTAACATGGTGAAACCCTGTCTCTACTAAAACAACACAAAAATTAGCCAGTCATGGTAGTGGGTGCCTGTAATCCCAGCTACTCAGGAGGCTGAGGCAGGAGAATTGCTTGAACCCACGAGGCGGAGGTTGCAGTGAGCTGAGATCGTGCCATTGCACTCCAGCCTGGGTGACAAGAACAAAACTCCATCTCAAAAAAAAAAGAAGAAGAACAAAGTTAGAGGACTCATACTACCAATTTCAAAACCTACCATTAATATAAAGTAACAGGGATGAAGACTGTGGTATTAGCATCAGGCCCTGGTGTCCTTTGGTTAGGCAAATCCTTATTATGCCACCAAAAGGACAAGTGACAAAAGAAAAAATATATACATTGGACTTTATTAAAATTAAAACCTGTGCTTTAAGGAACACTATCAAAAAAGTGAAAAGACAAGCCACAAGAATGGAGTAAACATTTGCAAACTGAATAAATGATAAAGGACTTGTAACCAAAATATATAAAGTACTCCTACAACTCAATAATAAAAGGACAAGTAAAATTTTAAAATGGGCAAAAGATCTCAATATAAATGTTTCCAAAGAAGATATACAAATAGCCAATAAAAACATAAAAAGATGCTCAATATCATTAGTCATAAAGGAAATGCAAATCAAAACTACAATGAGATACCACTTCATACCAACTAGGATAGCTATTAATACAATCACAGAGACAGATATTGGCCGGGTGCGGTGGCTCACGCCTATAATCCCAACACTTTGGGAGGCTGAGGCAGATGGCTCACTTGAGGTCAGGAGTTCAAGACCAGCATGGCCAATATGGTGAAATCCCGTCTCTATGAAAAAATACAAAAATCAGCTAGGCATGGTGGTATGCACCTGTAATCCCAGCTACTCAGGAAGCTGAGACACAAGAATCGCTTGAACCGGGGAGGCGGAGGTTGCAGTGAGCCAAGAGCACACCAGTGCATTGCAGTCTGGGTGACAGAGCAAGACTCCATCTCAAAACCAAAAAAAATAGACATTAACCATGTTGGCAAGGATGTAGAGAAATTTGACCCTTATACATTGCTAGTGGAATCATAAAATGTTACAGCTACTTTGAAAAATAGTCTGCAAGTTCATCAAAATGTTAAACAAAGACCATACGACCCAGTCTAGAGATGGGGACATTAAAACATATGTCCACACATAAAATTGTACACTAATGTCCATAGCAGTATTATTCATAGTAGCCCAAAAAGTGAAAATCCCAGATATCCATTAGTTGACAAATGATTAAATAAAGTATGGTATATCCGTACAATATAATATTAGCCATAAAAAGGAAAGAAGTACTGATACATGCTATACCATGGATGGACCCTGAAAACATTATGATAAATGAAAAAAGGCAGTCACAAAATACCACATGTTGTATGATTCCACTAATATGAATGGTCCAGAATAGGGCTGGGGAATATGGGGAGTGGCTGCTAATCAGTATGGGGTTTCTTTTGGGTGTGATGAGAATATCCCAAAATTGACTGTGGTGATGGTTGACAACTCTGTGAACACATTTACCTACTGTACTATATACTTTAAAGGAGTTAATTGTGTGGTATGTGAATTATATCTCAATAAAGCTGTTTTTCAAAAAATTCAAACTATACAAGCTTCTGTTTTATTGTAACTTACATATGCATTTATGTATTCATATAATATATACATACATTCTTTTATATGTATTAGATATGACCTAAAATATGAAAGACATCACAGAGACAAACTTCAGTAATAACACTGAGACTTCAAGAGGCTGATTTAAAATGAACGTTGCATTAAGAAAAAAGGAAAAGAATAACTACAACTCACAGACTGACAAAAAAAAATTTTAGGAGAAAAACATATATTCAGTGTGTACACATGTTCTCTCTCACCAAAAATAATAGCAAAGATGTATAAGTTTTGCAAAAATACTTCATTCATGAATACTTTAAATTCCCAGTAAAAGCTATGTTTAAGGAAAGGAAGTCACTGAACATATTTAAAACATCTATTCTCTTCAAGTTTCAAAAGCTGTTCAGCTCACCTGCCCTACTTTCAAGATAAATGCATGCACTGCAATCTCAGAGAACTGTAAATAATAAAATTATAACATGAGGCACGAAAAAAGTTAATCTCTTAAGAACACTTTTTTTAATGTTAGAGGCAATGATAGGCTATGATAAGAAAGTAAAATTATTCTGAAAAGCTACAAATCTAAAAGCCTTATAAGGAAAAACTGTAAAGGAAAAAACTGGGCAATAAAACTTTTCAAAGAAAGTTATATATTGTGTATATAAAACTCAAATATCACAACTGTCATATTAAAACATATTCTTATCTTTCTGCAGATATTGCCAGGCTACACAGGGCCTAATATAAGATTTTATGAGAACAAACATAAAACAATGATTGAAAGATAAGCTCAGGAAAAGAACAGACTGAAATATCTTTTTTAAAAGTTTGTTTTGGGCCGGGCGTGGTGACGCACGCCTGTAATCTCAGCACTTCCGGAGGCTGAGGTGGCTGGATCACCTTAGGTCAGGAGTTCCAGACAAGCCTGGCCAACATGGCAAAACCCCATCACTACTAAAAATACAAAAATTAGTCAGGCTTGGTGGTGGGTGCTTGTAATCCCAGCTACTCAGGAGGCTGAGGCAGGAGAATCACTAGAACCCGGGAGGCAGAGGTTGCAGTGAGCCGAGCTCGCGCCACTGCACTCCAGCCTGGGCAACAAGAGCAAAACTCTGTCTCAAAAAGAAAAAAAAAAAATAGTTTGTTTTGCTTGTAAAAGACTGACCAACGTAATAATGAGGAGATTTTTAAAACTTCCATAAATAACATATATATTATAGAATGTGCTTCAATAACACTATGAAACATTACAGATATCACTATTATACATAATTGTCTTATGCATAAACTGATTAACAGCTTACAGGAATGCTGAGATCAACATAATTTGGAAACTCACAAGTCAAGGAAAACTTGCATAGTAAATTTCAAAGCCTCTATGTCTTCACTATCATTCTATACACCAGGTACAAAAAAAAACACAGGTAGAGTAATGAAAGGTGAGAGAAAGATGTTCACAAAGATAGACATGAAGGTGTTACACACAAACAGCTCCTTAAGACAACACGGCTATGTTTAAAAGAATGAGGTTCTTATTCCATTGCTGACTCAAGCTGTGACTGAACATTTTCTCAACTAATTTAAGCCTCTGTTTCCTCAACCTCCAAAGCAATTACAAAAAAGTAATATGCAGTCATAAGGATTAAAGTATGTTGAACAGAAGTTTCTACCTAGCACAGAACCTGTCAGGGGTGTTCACAGGGCTGTACTTTCAGGGAGTAAAGGAAAGAAGAACTGGGAGTGATTTCCTCATTAATATTTACTTACTGCAGCACTCTTTCCTGGAAAGTTAAAAAAGGCATCAGGACCATACTTCTGAGGCATATGTTTTAACACAGACAGCAACTTCCCAGCATGTGGAGGCTATGAAGATAATTAACAATTCATTAACCACAGTATTCACCATAAGACCAAAAAAAAAAAAAACACATTTTTAATATAGTCTTGCTTTAATGTATACAGGAATAATGCTATAAGCTTAAAAGCATAGAAAACAACTTTTAAGTTATTTTCAATTATCTTAAAGAAATAATGTACTCTACACCAGTTTTTGTAATGCTGTAGGGCCTATTAGGTATTCAATAAATACAAGCCAATATCATTAGACACCTGAAACTCTTCTCCAAGCTGCAGCAAAAATGATCTTTTTTTTTTCTTTCTTTTTTTGAGACGGAGTCTCGTTCTGCCGCCCAGGCTGGAGTCCAAGTGCAGTGGCGCGATCTCGGCTCACTGCAAACTCTGCCTCCCGGGTTCAAGTGATTCACCTCCAGAGTAGCTGGGATTACAGGTGTGTGCCACCACACCAGCTAATTTTTTTGTTTGTTTGTTTTGATTTTGAGATGGAGTCTCGCTCTGTCACTCAGGACAGACTGCAATGGTGCAATCTCAGCTCACCACAACCTCTTCCTCCCAGGTTCAAGCAATTCTCCTGCCTCGGCCTTCCAAGCACCTGTGTGGTACAGGTGCACGCCACCAGACACAGCTAACTTGTATTTTTAGCAGAGATGGGGTTTCTCCATGTTGGTCAGGCTGGTCTTGAACCGACCTCAGGTGATCCATCCGCCTGGGCCTCCCAAAGTACTGGAATTACGGGCATAAGCCACCGTGCCTGGCCTATATTTTTTGTATTTTTAGTAGAGGCAGGGTTTCATCACATTGGCCAGGCTGGTCTCGAAATCCTGACTTCAAGTGATCCGCCTGCCTCAGCCTCCCAAAGTGCTGGGATTACAGGCATGAGCCACCACACCCAGCAAAAAATGATCTTTTAAAAATACAAACTACATCAACCCACCACCCACCCTTCTTTAAAATTAAGACACTTAATAATTTAACAAATACTTAAATAATGCTTACTATACTCCACTGTTAAAGGTACTTCAAAAAGACACTTGCACAAGCATGTTTATAGCAGCATAACTGACAATTGCAAAATCGTGGAACCAACCCAAATGCCCATCAATCAATGAGTGGATAAAGAAACTGTGATAAGATGGCCGAATAGGAACAGCTCCAGCCTCCAGGCCCAGCGTGAGCGACACAGAAGATGGGTGATTTCTGCATTTTCAACTGAGGTACCAGGTTCATCTCACTGGGTCGTGTCAGAGAGTTGGTGCTGGTCCGTGGGTGCAGCCCGACCAGCAAGAGCTGAAGCAGGGCGAGGCATCGCCTCACCTGGGAAGTGCAAGGGTGAAGGGAATTCCTTTTCCTAGCCAAAGGAAATTGAGACACACAACACCTGGAAAATCAGGTAACTCCCACCCTAATACTGCACTTTACCAAGAGTCCTAGCAAACGGCACACCAGGAGACTATATCCCACACCTGGCCCAGAGGGTCCCACGCCCACGGAGCCTCCCTCATTGCTAGCACAGCAGTCTGAGATCTAACTGCAAGGCAGCAGCAAGGCTGGGGGAGGGGTGCCCACCATTGCTGAGGCTTAAGTAGGTAAACAAAGCCACCTGGAAGCTCAAATTGGGTGGAGCCCACCACAGCTCAAGGAGGCCGGCCTGCCTCTGTAGACTCCTCCTCTGGGGACAGGTCATAGCTAAACAAAAAGCAGCAGAAACCTCGACAGAGGTAAATGCCCCCGTCTGAAAGCTCTGAAGAGAGCAGTGGATCTCCCAGTACAGAGGTTGAGATCTGAGAACAGACAGACTGCCTGCTTAAGTGGGTCCCTGACCCGAGTAGCCCAACTGGGAGACATCCCTCACTAGGTGCAGACTGACACCTCACACCTCACACGGCGGGGTACACCCCTGAGACAAAGCTTCCACAGCAAGAATCAGACAGCAACACTCACTGTTCAGCAATATTCTATCTTCTGCAGCCTCCACTGCTGATACCCAGGCAAACAAGGTCTGGAGAGGACCTCAAGCAAACTCTAACAGACCTACAGCTGAGGGTCCTGAGTGTTAGAAGGAAAACTAACAAACAGAAAGAATACCCACACCAAAACCCCAGCAGTACGTCACCATCATCAAAGACCAAAGGCAGATAAAACCACAAAGATGGGGAAAAAACAGTGCAGAAAAGCTGGAAATTCAAAAAATCAGAGCGCATCTCCCCCTCCAAAGGAATGCAGCTCAAAGCCAGCAACAGAACAAAGCTGGACGGAGAAACACTCTGATGAGTCGAGAGATAAAGGCTTCAGTCAATCAAACTTCTCAGAGCTAAAGGAGGAACTACGTAACCAGCACAAAGAAACAAAAAACCTTCGAAAAAGATTTGACAAATGGCTAACTAGAATAACCAATATAGAGCAGTCCTTAAAAGAAATGATAGAGATGAAAACCATAACACGAGAACTACGTGACAAATGCACAAGCTTCAGTAACTGACTCGATCATCTGGAAGAAAGAGTATCAGCGACTGAAGATCAAATGAATGAAATGAAGCGAGAAGTATAGAGAAAAAAGAGTAAAAAGAAATGAACAAAGCCTGCAAGAAATATGGGATTATGTGAAAAGACCAAATCTACGTCTGATTGGAGTGCCTGAAAGTGACGGGGAAAATGGAACCAAGCTGGAAAACACTCTGCAGGACATCATCCAGGAGAACTTCCCCAACCTAGTAAGGCAGGCCAACATCCAAATTCAGGAAATACAGAGAACGCCACAAAGATACTCCTCGAGAAGAGCAACTCCAAGACACATAATTGTCAGATTCACCAAAGTTGAAATGAAGGAAAAAATGTTAAGGGCAGCCAGAGAGAAAGGTCGGGTTACCCACAAAGGGAAGCCCATCAGACTAACAGCAGATCTCTCAGCAGAAACTCTACAAGCCAGAAGAGAGTGGGGGCCAACACTCAACATTCTGAAAGAAAAGAATTTTCAACCCCGAATTTCATATCCAGCCAAACTAAGTTTCAAAAGTGTAGGAGAAATAAAATCCTTTACAGACAAGCAAATGCTGAGAGATTTTGTCAACACCAGGCCTGCCCTACAAGAGATCCTGAAAGAAGCACTAAACATGGAAAGGAACAACAGGTACCAGCCATTGCAAAAACATGTCAAAATGTAAAGTCCATCGATGCTAGGAAGAAACTGCGCATCAACTAGTGAGCAAAATAACCAGCTAATATCATAATGACAGGATCAAGTCCACACATAACAATATTAACCTTAAATGTAAATGGACTAAATGGTCCAATTAAAAGACATAGACTGGCAAATTGGATAGAGTCAAGACCCATCAGTTTGTTGTATTCAGGGGACCCATCTCACATGCAGAGACACACATAGGCTCAAAATAAAGGGATGGAGGAAGATCTACCAAGCAAATGGAGAACAAAAACAAGCAGGGGTTGCAATCCTAGTCTCTGATAAAACAGACTTTAAACTATCAATGATCAAAAGAGACAAAGAAGGCCATTACATAATGGTAAAGGGATCAATTCATCAGGAAGAGCTAACTATCCTAAATATATATGCACCCAATACAGGAGCACCCAGATTCATAAAGCAAGTCCTTAGAGACTTAAAAAGAGACTTAGACTCCCATACAATAATAATGGGAGACTTTAACACCCCACTGTCAACATTAGACAGATCAACAAGACAGAAACAAGGATATCCAGGAATTGAACTCAACTCTGCACCAAGCAGACCTAATAGACATCTACAGAACTCTCCACCTCAAATCAACAGAATATACATTATTCTCAGCACCACATCGCACTTATTCCAAAATTGACCACATAGTTGGAAGTAAAGCACTCCTCAGCAAATGTACAAGAACAGAAATTATAACAAACTGTCTCTCAGACCACAGTGCAAACAAACTAGAACTCAGGACTAAGAAACTCAATCAAAACCGCTCAATTACATCGAAACTGAACAACCTGCTCCTGAATGACTACTGGGTACATAATGAAATGAAGGCAGAAATAAAGATGTTCTTTGAAACCAATGAGAACAAAGATACAACATACCAGAATCTCTGGGACACATTTAAAGTAGTGTGTAGAGGGAAATTTATAGCACTAAATGCCCACAAGAGAAAGCTGGAAAGATCTAAAATTGACACCCTAACATCACAATTAAAAGAGCTAGAGAAATAAGAGCAAACACATTCAAAAGCTAGCAGAAGGCAAGAAATAACTAAGATCAGAGCAGAACTGAAGGAGATAGAGACACAAAAAACCCTCCAAAAAAATCAATGAATCCAGGAGCTACTTTTTTGAAAAGATCACCAAAATTGATAGACTGCTAGCAAGACTAATAAAGAAGAAAAGAGAGAAGAATAAAATACATGCAATAAAAAATGATAAAGGGGATATCACCACCGACCCCACAGAAATACAAACTACCATCAGAGAATACTATAAACACCTCTACGCAAATAAACTAGAAAACCTAGAAGAAATGGATAATTTCCTGGACACTTATACTCTCCCAAGACTAAACCAGGAAGAAGTTGAATCCCTGAATAGACCAATAGCAGGCTCTGAAATTGAGGCAATAATTAATAGCCTACCGACCAAAAAAAGTCCAGGACCAGACGGATTCACAGCCGAATTCTACCAGAGGTACAAAGAGGAGCTGGTACCATTCCTTCTGAAACTATTCCAATCAATAGAAAAAGAGGGAATCCTCCCTAACTCATTTTATGAGGCCAACATCATCCTGATACCAAAGCCTGGCAGAGACACAACAAAAAAAGAGAATTAGACCAATATCCCTGATGAACATCGATGCAAATTTCCTCAATAAAATACTGGCAAAGTGAATCCAGCAGCACATCAAAAAGCTTATCCACCATGATCAAGTGGGCTTCATCCCTGGGATGCAAGGCTGGTTCAACATATGCAAATCAATAAACGTAATCCAGCATATACACAGAACCAAAGACAAAAACCACATGATTATCTCAAAAGATGCAGAAAAGGCCTTTGACAAAATTCAACAGCCCTTCATGCTAAAAACTCTCAATAAATTTGGTACTGATGGAACGTATCTCAAAATAGTAAGAGCTATTTATGAAAAACCCACAGCCAATATCATACTGAATGGGCAAAAACTGGAAGCATTCCCTTTGAAAACTGGCATAAGACAGGGATGCCATCTCTCACCACTCCTATTCAACATAGTGTTGGAAGTTCTGGCTAGGGCAATCAGGCAAGAGAAAGAAATAAAGGGTATTCAGTTAGGAAAAGAAGAAGTCAAATTGTCCCTGTTTGCAGATGACATGATTGTATATTTAGAAAACCCCATTGTCTCAGTCCCAAATCTCCTTAAGCCGATAAGCAACTTCAGCAATGTCTCAGGATACAAAATCAATGTGCAAAAATCACAAGCATTCTTATACACCAGGAACAGACAAACAGAGAGCCAAATCATGAATGAACTCCCATTCACAATAGCTTCAAAGAGAATAAAATACCTAGGAATCCAACTTACAAGAGATGTAAAGGACCTTTCAAGGAGAACTACAGACCACTGCTCAGTGAAATCAAAGAGGACACAAACAAATGGAAGAACATACCATGCTCATGAATAGGAAGAATCAATATTGTGAAAATGGCCATACTGCCCATGGTAATTTATAGATTCAATGCCATCCCCATTAAGCTACCAATGACTTTCTTCACAGAATTGGAAAAAACTGCTTTAAAGTTCATATGGAACCAAAAAAGAGCCCGCATTGCCAAGACAATTCTAAGCCAAAGAACAAAGCTGGAGGCATCATGCTACCTGACTTCAAACTATACTACAAGGCTACAATAACCAAGACAGCATGGTACTGGTACCAAAACAGAGATACAGACCAATGGAATAGAACAGAGCCCTCAGAAATAATACCACACATCTACAGCCATCTGATCTTTGACAAACCTGACAAAAACAAGAAATGGGGAAAGGATTCCCTATTTAATAAATGGTGCTGGGAAAATTGGCTAGCCATAAGTAGAAAGCTGAAACTGGATCCTTTCCTTACTCCTTATACGAAAATTAATTCAAGATGGATTAGAGGCTTACATGTTAGAACTAAAACCATAAAAACCCTAGAAGAAAATCTATACTATTCAGGACATAGGCATGGGCAAGGACTTCATGTCTAAAATACCAAAAGCAACGGCAACAAAGGCCAAAATTGACAAATGGGATCTAATTAAACTAAAGAGCCTCTGCACAGCAAAAGAAACTACCATCAGAGTGAACAGGCAACCTACAGAATGGGAGAAAATTTTTGCAATCTACCCATCTGACAAAGGGCTAATATCCAGAACCTATAAAGAACTCAATCAAATTTACAAGAAAAAAACAAACAACCCCATCGAAAAGTGGACAAATGATATGAACAGACACTTCTCAAAAGAAGACATTCATGCAGCCAACAGACACATGAAAAAATGCTCATCATCATTTGCCATCAGAGAAATGCAAATCAAAACCACAATGAGATACCATCTCACACCAGTTACAATGGCAATCATTAAAAAATCAGGAAACAACAGGTGCTGGAGAGGATGTGGAGAAATAGGAACACTTTTACACTGCTGGTGGGACTGTAAACTAGTTCAACCATTGTGGAAAACAGTGTGGCGATTCCTCAAGGATCTAGAACTAGAAATACCATTTGATCCAGCCATCCCATTACTGGGGATATACCCAAAGGATTATAAGTCATGCTGCTGTAAAGACACATGCACACGTATATTTATTGCGGCACTATTCACAGTAGCAAAGACTTGGAATCAACCCAAATGTCCATCAGTGACGGACTGGATTAAGAAAATGTGGCACATATACACCATGGAATACTATGCAGCCATAAAAAAGAATGAGTTCATGTCCTTTGTAGGGACATGGATGCAGCTGGAAACCATCATTCTCAGCAAACTATCGCAAGAACAGAAAACCAAATACCGCATGTTCTCACTCATAGGTGGGAACTGAACAATGAGATCACTTGGACACAGGAAGGGGAACATCACACACCGGGTCCTATTGTGGGGAGGGGGGAGGAGGGAGGGATAGCATTAGGAGATATACCTAATGTAAATGATGAGTTAATGGGTGCAGCACACCAACATGGCACATGTATACATATGTAACAAACCTGTACGTTGTGCACATGTATCCTAGAACTTAAAGTATAATTAAAAAAAAAAAGAAAGAAACTGTGATACTACTGGAATACTACTCAGCCATTAAAAGGAATGAATTAACAGCATTTGCAGTGACCTGGATAAGACTAGAAACTATTATTCTAAGTGAAGTAACTCAGGAATGGAAAACCAAACATTGTATGTTCTCACTGATACGTGGGAGCTAAGCTGTGAGAACGCAAAGGAATAAGAAAGATACAATGGACTTTGGGGACTTGGGGTAAGAGTGGGAGGGGGGCGAGAGATAAAAGACTACAAATATGGTGCGGTGCATACTGCTCAAGTGATGGGTGCACCAAAATCTCACAAATTCACCACTAAAGAACTTACTCATGTAATCAAATACTACCTATACCCCAATAACTTATGGAAAAATAAAATTAAAAAAATAAAAATAAACATTTCAAAAAAAAGGTACTTCAAAAACACTAAAATATTTTAACCTCATAATCACCCTATGGGATGGTATTATTATTATTATCCCCAGTTTACAGAAAAAGAATCTGACGCAGGGAACATTCCCAAAGTCACATGGGTAATAACTGTCAAGGTCAGGATCAGAACTCAATCTGCTCCAGAGTCCATCCTTTTAAACAACTATACAGATGCTCCTCAACTTATGATAGGGTTACATCCTGATAAACCCACAGTAAGTAGAAAATAATGTAAATCGAAAGTATGTTTTCAACCCAAAATACTGTCAACTTAAGATGGGTTTAGCTGGAGGTAGTCCCATCCTAAGTCAAGGAGCATACGGAATGCATATCACTTCCACACCATCGTAAAGTCAAAGAAAAAAAAAACTGTACTTTCACCATTAAAATAGGGACCAAAACCTTTAACATGGACTATAAGATACTTTATCTACCTCTTTAGCCTCATTTTGCTTCTTACTCTCCCCTTCTCCCTGCACTCCATCCTTTTTTCTCAGTCTTCTTCCCACAACAAGGCCTCAGCAAAAGCTATTCCTTAAGCTTAAAATGTTCTCAAAAGGGCTCCTCTACTCCCCTCTTAACCAAGTCAACCTTACCCAGCCTTTAGAGCTCACGTTAACAGTCACTTCCTCAGGGTAGCCTTCCTTGAAATTGAGAGTGGATTAAACTTCCCTATCATATTTCGTTCTACAATATACCTTTACTGCATAGCATATAAATATATTTATACACATAGCATATACATACAAAAGCTGCAACGCTGAGTTTATTTGATTAATGTTTCTTTGATCCACAAGTCTCTAATACTGAAACAATCAGCAATAAAAATGAAAAATCTCATTTGCAGTTACAAGGATAAACAAAAGATAATCAGACATACCATGTCATTTTAATCTGTTTATAAGCAAATAAGAAAAGTGCAGGGCATTCCTCCTTGTTAAAAGTTTAAAAGTTCAAAACAGGGTCAAACTACAAATGAAATCACTGGTTTGCCTTCATCTTATTTTCATAGATGATATAAATTATAATTACTAACTGTGTAAAAGAGTTTGGCAACCTTTCACCTAAATATTAAGTGGAAAGCTTCATTCTTAAGTGAACAAGAAATTTTCAATTAATCATACTGCTCAATTATAAAAGCATAATAACAAGTAACTACAATCAGTGATTTTTTTAAAATAAATTCCAAAGTAAAATAACCAAAAATAACTTTGTAGTTAAAAATAAAAATACAGTATTGTAGCATGTCCATCTAGAAACATCATTCCTCCAAATTTCCTTTCCTATAAATCAGTCAACAAAAGAACACATTAAGATAAGCACTTTACTTGACAGACATTGCTGGGGGAGTATATACTGTACTGGGAAAGCCTTTCAGAAAAAAACTTAGGCCAGGCACAGTGGCTCACATCTGTAATCTCAACACTTTCGGAGGCCAAGGTGGAGGGATCGCTTGAGCCTAGGGGTTTAAGACCAGCCTGGGCAACATGGCAAAACTCCATCTCTACAAAACAATACAAAAATTAGCCAAGAATGGTGGCAAGTGCCTGTGGTCCCAGCTATTTGGAAGGCTGAGGTGGGAGGAGTGCTTGACTTAGGACGCAGAGGTTTCAGGGAGCCGAGATAGCACCACTGCACTCCAACCTGGGTAGCAGAGCAAGACTCTGTCTGAGAAAGAAAAAGAAAGAGGAAAGGAAAAATATGTAGTAGTCATATTTCAAGAGTCTGTAAAAACGTTCATGTCCAGCAATGCACTATTTCCACATGCAAAAATCTATGCTAAAGTAATCATCACAAAGGCAGAGATTTAGATACAGGGAGTTTTTCACTGCACTGCTATGACAGCAAAAGATAGAAATAATATGCCTAATATTAAATAACTAAATAAATATAATGAATATCTGAGCAAGGCCTTGCTCTCATTTTATAAATAGTTCATTATTTTTTCCCTTTATCATTTAAACCTATTCTCATTCTCCTCCCGCTCCCCATAGGCCGCTATATTAACATGTTTAATCTTTTATATGTAGATTATTCCTTCAAAAATGTTTTTTGGGGCTGAGTGTGGTGGCTCACACCTGTAATCCTAGCGCTTTGGGAGGACTGCTTGAGCTCAGGAGTTTGAGACCAGTCTGGACAACATGGCGAAACCCAGTCTCTAAAAGAAATGCAAAAATTAGCCCAGCATGGTGGTGCACATCCATGGTCCCAGCTACTTCGGAGGCTAAAGTGGCAGGATCTCTTGAGCCCAGGAAGCTGAGAATGCAGTGAGCCATGATCACACCACTGCACTCTAGCCTGGGTGAGAGTGAGACCCTGTCTTAAAAAAAAAAAAAAAAAAGTTTTTTGTGTGCTTATACTTATCATCGCTTTCTTCCTATATATTTTACATCTATTCCTATTACTCCATGCACTGATTCTGTTATAGAACAATCTATTCTGTGCCTTTTGTACATTTTACCAATCCACTCTCTTAATGATGACCATCCATGTTAACATTCACTGCCATCAAAAATAATACTTCAGTGAACATCCTCGTGTATTTTATGGATCTATGTGAGAAGTTCTTGGAACATGCACTAAGTAGTGAATTACTAAATCACTGGATACAGTATAATTAACATGACTAAGTAGTACTAGACTCATCTTGAGGTTGGCTCCACTAGCGTTGATTCTAACGAAAAGCATACCAAGTATAAAATAACTCTGTATCCCAAACTATACTTGCCATTTTCCAACTTTAAAATTCTTGAGAAACTACAGATGGAAGGTGACATATCAATACTGTTTTAATGTGAATGTCTCTAATTATTAATGATTTTGTGTTCATCTGATTGTGTGGTTTCTACCTCTGTAAATAAATATTAGTTCATGTTATTTGCTATTTTCTTACCTATAATTTTCTATGCTTATGAATATAATAAAAATATGTTACATATTCAGAATAAATAATGTGAATATAAATAAAAACCAAAATTAAATATATACTTTCTCTTCTGGACACGACACAGTAATATGACCTGGACGCACCAACCTAGCATAAACAACTAGAAAAGTGGGCAAAATGTATCAAACAAAAACAGTTTTCAGTATGGAGGAAGAGGTAGTTCAAGACTGTGATCCCTGAGAAAACAAACAAAATGACTTTAAACCTGGTGTCAATTTCCATATCATTGCACAGGGAAACCAAACAAAACTTGAAAGTCTCAGTGAGTTGGAAAGAAAGTGGAGTCCACAGTGGATAGAAGTTTCAGAGCAGAATACTACGGAGGAAAGAACTGAACAGAGAAGTCCCAGAAATCTGCACTGACTCTTTGGCTTAATACCAGACTGATCATGCTTACGATAAAACTCAACATGGTGGGGCTAAGATAGTAAGAGCTTCAAGTTAAAGAATTCCCAAAACTAATACAGAGCTAGGAATTGTTGAGACCCTACTAGACACTTTGGAGAGACCACAGTCTTGCTACCTCCTGTCCTATGTCTGCGACTTAAGAGTTACTCAATAGAGACTCTGTAAGAGACATGCCTGAATAGTAAGGCTAAACTAGCCCTAGCATAACAGCCACTCTAAACCTTACTGGGGAAAAAAAAAAAAAAAAAAAAAAACCTTTAAACTAGTTTTAAAGGATAAAGTTGATCCACAAATAACTTTGATCCACAAATAACTTATCTGCCTGCAAAACCAGTCTAACAATCATAAAAGGAATATGACAAAATCCAGCTCTCAGCAACATAAAATTTGCTGTCTGATATGTTGTCGAAATTCAGTAGCCATAAGCAGCAGAAAAATGTGACCTACATAAAGAAGCAAAATCAATGAGTAAACTGACCTAGAAAATGACATTCTAGAATGAAAAAATAAGAGCATTAAAGCAACTATTAATATACTAAATATTTTCAAGGATTTAAAAGAATTAAATAAGGAAAAAAATGGAAAATATTTAAAAGAACCAAATAGAATTTACAGAAAGAGGCCAGGCACGGTGGCTCACGCCTGTAATCCCAGCACTTTGGGAGGCCGAGACGGGCGGATCACAGGGTCAGGAGTTCAAGAACATCCTGGTCAACATGGTGAAACCCCGTCTCTACTAAAAATAGAAAAGTCAGCCAGGTGTCGTGGCGTGCACCTGTAATCCCAGCTACTCAGGAGGCTGACGCAGGAGAATCACTTGAACCCAGGAGGTGGAGGTTGCAGTGAGCTAAGATCACACCACTGCACTCTAGCCTGGCAACAGAGCAACACTCCATCTCAGAAAAAAAAAAAAAAGAATTTACAGAAAGAAAAATACACTATCTGAAATTTCAGTGGATGGAATTAACACACTGCGAAGAAAAGATCAGTTAACTTGAAACTATAGCAATAAAAACAATTTAAAATAAAGCACAAAAACACTAAAAAAAGAGTTAACAGATCTCAGTAACCTGTGAGACAATATCAAGAGGTCTAATATATCTGTAATTGGAGTCCCAGAAAAGATGGGAAGGGGGGACAAGAAGACAGTATTTGAAGAAACAATGACTAAAATGTTTCCAAATTTTATGACAATTGCCTTACACACTCACAGATGCAAAAACTCTATGAACACAAGATAAGCTAGAACCAGAAATATAATCAAATTCAATGACAATCAGTAATAAAACTCTAAAATTAAACACATTAAACTGGAGTTTGAGAGAAATATGCTAAAGAATCTAAATTTTAACATAACGAAAAAGAGTAATTATAGGGCACAATTTTAGATACATTTAATGAAAGCTAGATTAAGGATCAGCTGACTGAGCTGTTGCTGTGGGCAATGTAAAGGGCACTAAAATAAGCCTGGAAATGCAACAAAAATGGAGAAAATATTTACTACTCCTCCTCAATAGGACAGATAACTATATGGTTGAAGAAACAGTTTGATAAGGTACCTGGGGTTCAAAATAAGTTCACCCCCAACACTACCCATTGCAAATGACTCCTAAGTTGCATCTCAAGAGGGTAGATCCAATTAACTGCAGAGGTTTTGTTCACAGAGTGAGTTACTCAAGTTTAAGGGACTCAGATAAAACTAGATCAAAAAGAAGAAAAGGTATGTACTATTACCTAATACTTTTCTTTCTCTACATTTATCTTTCTTTCTAAAAAATATTGAATGTACATTTAAAGAACAACAATTGGAAGAAGAATTAAATTATCAGTTTGCCTGAAACACCATTATCTTAGTGCATACTTTTAGGGTCCAAGTATGGCAAAAGTAGCCATAGGGATCTCAATGCTATTTTAATTAATCTATTCAATTTGACAATTATCCCATGTATAATAATATCAGTTACTTTACAAGCTACTAATGTGTTTGGGAGGGGGATACTTTAAAATACCAAAGAGTACTTAAGTTTTTTTACCCATTGTCCTTTATCTCCTTGAAGTTTACTGAAGAAAAGCTTTAGCTCACGAACTGTCAAATTATAGCTAGCCAGCACTCCCAACATGTCAACTAAAAGATCTGGAAACAAAAGAAAACAATAAAATAACTCAGCTAGTTATATTTCTAGAATATTTAAAATAAACAGTGCTTATTTAAGGGCTTGGACACTAAAGTTCTAGGTGCATGGTACATGCTCAAATATTTCTTAAATATTGCTAAATGGAATAAGAAAAATATGTATTTAAAAATTAAACTTTATTTCTTTGCATACATTGTACTATAGAAAAAAATCATACCTGCTATCATATTGTCAACTTTTTCAATTTTCCCAAGCACTTTTTCAACAAGGCCTACTTCAGTGCAGACTTGAAGATTCCGTATGCTTTTCTTCAGAATAGCTGTAAACATGCTCCAGACTTCTGCTTGGCAAGTAATGTCACATTTTTCCAGTAGGTCCACCATGCAGTTGATACTCTCACCTTCTTGGATAATGAAATTCATTTCCAAATCAAACTGTCCTCCTACCAACTTCCAAGGGAAAAAAAAAAGTAAAAGCATTAGTATCCTCAATATCACTATAGCAGGTTCCTAAACATTAGATTAACAATAACTACTCACATTCTTCCTCCAAAACAAAATGTTCATTTAAAAAAAAAAAAAAAAAACACACAGCTCAAAAAACTGAAGTTTCTGAAGTAATCTCCAAATTTAGACAGTAAACTCAAGTAAGAGAATATAAACATTAAAATATTTTTCAACAAAAACAAATATAGGATGTCTTAGGTAAATTGCTATCTACTAACCTGTTACCAATAAAGATCTAAATCAGCTCTACAATTGCTTCTCATTCAGTATTTCGTTTATGAAGTATCAAATCTGTGAACTACACTGAATAATCTAAAGGTCCTTTGTTAACCAAACAAGTAATGAGCTCATGGTAAAACTGAAAAGCTGAAAAAGGCTCAGAATGGTCACACACTGGAGTTTATATTAGTCAAATTTTTGGTTTATTAAGCCTATTCATTTTACCTCTCTTCTTTTCTGTCAATAATCAGTATAACTTACATATAATTAGTCACACATCCAAAGTCAGTAATCAAGAAAATGTATTTCACTGATATTACTACGAGAACGCTATAGCTATACTGGCCTTGTCATCACATCCACAGCCTCCCCACACAAAGGAACGGTTTGTACATTTTAAGTAAATCCTAATTACGTAAAGGAATTAAAATACTTTTGGAATCACCTTTGTAGAGTTATCTCACTTAACTAGATTTTTTAAATAAATTTTTTAAATTTAAAAATACCTACATTTAAGGTATACGATAATACAATCAACTAGATTTTTTAAAGATCTCTGTCAGAAATAGTTACACACGATTCACCTACACTTTTTTCTTTCTGAATACTTCTTGATTTTTCATTACGCATTTCTAAACTGCATACCCAAAAGGTATGCAAGTAGAAGAAAGTGAACTTTAAAAAACACATCTGGCAGGGAGTGGTGGCTCATGCCTGTAATTCCGGCACTTTGGGAGGCCAAGGCGCACAGAGCACGAGGTCAGGAGATCAAGATCATCCTGGCTAACACCATGAAACCCCGTCTCTACTAAAAAACTACAAAAAATGGCCAGGCGCAGTGGCTCATGCCTGTAATCCCAGTACTTTGGGAGGCCAAGGCAGGCGAATCACCTGAGGTCAGGAGTTCAAGACCAGTCTGGCCAACATGGTGAAACCCCGTCTCTACTGAAAAAAACAAAAATTAGCCAGGCGTGGTGGCATGCGCCTGTAATCCCAGCTATTCAGGAGGCTGAAGCCAGGAGAATCACTTGAACCTGAGCAGCGGAGATTGCAGTGAGCTGAGATCATGCCACTGCACTCCAGCCTGGGCAACAGAGTGAGACTCCGTCTCAAAAAAAAAGAAAAAAAAATACAAAACCTTAGCCAGGCATGGTGGCATGTGCCTGTAGTCCCAGTTACTTGGGAGGCTGAGGCAGGAGAATCACTGAAACCTGGGAGACAGAGATTGCAATGAGCCGAGATCACGCCATTGAGCTTCAGTCTGGGCAACAGACCAAGAGTCCGTCTTAAAAAAAAAAAAAAAAAAATCCAATGGCTTATAAATAAAAACAGACATGATCAAGTAGAGTTTAGTCCAGGAAAGCAAGGAAGGTTCAAAACTAGGAAATAAATTAAAATTCCTTTCAGCAGAATCAACAACATGTATCCCAGGTTTTCAACAAAAATAAAGACAGGCATGAGACTGAAGAAAATGGAAATGAACAATGTGAGGATCAGTACTTGCATGCAGAGAGACAAGAACTCCTGGCAAGCACAGTGATGAAGACATTTCATCTTTCTCAGAAAGCTCTGGCAGAGATTTCAGTGTACAATGCTTTGTATTATCACTACCAAGCAGTGTTAGGAGATGATAGCTGGGATTCTACTAAAACAGTCATCTCTCCTTGTCATGGAGTCAATTCTCCTAGTTACATGGCCCTAGCTTAAAAGTATGCCTGGTTACCTAGTTCTCCTGGATAAATGCTATAAGCTATCCATTATACTATGATACATTCCATTCTACTTAAACTGTTGAATTAGATTATATTGTCCATAAATATATTGTTTATAAATTTTAAAAATACATAATTCAAATAAGAACTTTAATATAGCTGTTTTGGTTTTGTTTGTATTATTTCCTTGTCTGTAACTTTCTATTTTGAAATAATTTCAAACATTCAAAAAAAGTACAGAATTCCTTTATACTCTTCGTTCAGCTTCCCCAATGTATATATATTACATAATCATAGTATAATCATTTAAACCAGGAAATTAACTTTTACAATACCATTAACCAATCTACAGACATCACTCATAAAAATGTTTAAAAAGGGCCAGGCGCAGTGGCTCAAGCCTGTAATTCCAGCACTTTGGAAGGCCGAGGCAGGCGGATCACGAGGTCAGGAGATCGAGACCATCCTGGGTAACACGGTGAAACCCCGTCTCTACTAAAAAATACAAAAAACTAGCGGGGCGAGGTGGCGGACGCCTGTAGTCCCAGCTACTCGGGAGGCTGAGGCAGGAGAATGGCATAAACCCGGGAGGCGGAGCTTGCAGTGAGCTGAGATCCAGCCACTGCACTCCAGCCTGGGCGACAGAGCAAGACTCTGTCTCAAAAAAAAAAATTTTTTTTAAAAGGTATTTATATGAATAAGGTACTTATTACTAACAATGCCTGGCTGGTGGTGGTGGTTATTGTTATTATAAATTTTATAATTTTATAACTACATATCCATATTATTATATGATAAAAGTGACATCTAAATAGAACAAAGATCATTTAATCAAAAGGTTAGTGGCTGGGCAAGGTGGTTCACACCTATAATCCCAAAACTTTGGGAGGATAAGACAGGAGGATCACTTGAGGCCTGGAGTTTGAGACCAGTCTGGCAACACAGTCAGACTCTGTCTCTATAACCAAAAAAAAAAAAAAAATACCCGGGCATGGTGGTGGGTACCTGTACCCCTACTACTCCGGAGGCTGAGGTGGGAAGATTGCTTGAGACCAGGAGTTCAAAACTACAGTGAGCTATGATCACACCACTGCACTCCAGCCTGGGTGACAGTGCAAGACTCTGCCTCAAAAAAAAAATAAGTTTAGGGATAGCTATATTCAAATATCTGGGGGGAAAAAAATCAATCCATCCATCCCTCATACCATAAAAAAAATTCCAAATGAGTCTAAGATTTAAATGTAAAACTGAAGTCATAAAATGAGTCTAAAATAAAAGTCATAAAAGCACTAAATGCGTTAGGTGTGGTGGCTCATGCCTGTAATCCCAGCACTTCCGGGAGGCCAAGGTGGGAGAGTCTTGTGAGTCCAGGACTTCAAGGCTACAGTGAGCTATGATTACGCCACTGAACTCTAGCCTGGGTGACAGAGCAGGACATGTTTCTAAAAATAAAAATTAATTAAATAAAAGCACTGAATGAAATGATACAAAAAACATTTTATCACTTCAAGTGGTAAACACTTTTCTAACTAAGAGTTCTTAAGACTTCTTCTGGACTTCATATTGACATATTTAACTATATAATAATTAGAAATTCTATATGCAAAAAAAAACATAAAATCAAAAGTAAACACTTAGAAAAATCATTTCAACCCACATCATTACATAAGTACAAATAGCTGCCTGAAAAACATTTTTTAAAAGAAAATGTATCTGCTTGTGGGAACTAGAGTGCTAAAAACAAAAACAAAAAAAAGAAAAGAAAATTTAGGCAAAGGCAAAGGCAATGAACAAAAAAGGAAATAAAAGTGGCACTAAAACATGAAACTCAACTTTGCTTACAAAATGAATGAATATTAAAATTACACTAATATACCATTTTTACATATTTGACAAATTCCAAATCTCTAACAACATATAAAAATAATACATAGTATGTGCAAGAACATGAGGAAACAGGTACTGTCATACATCACTGTTGTTGAGGAAACAGGTACAACAGGACTTATTAAGAGCAATTTGGGGCTGGGTACGATGGCGCACACCTGTAATCCCAGCACTTTGGGAGGCCGAGGCAGGTGGATCCCTTGAGCGCAGGAGTTCAAGACGAGCCTGGTTAACATAGCGAAACCCCGTCTCTACTAAAACTACAAAATTTACCCAGGTGTGGTGGTGGGCGCCTGTAGCCCCATCTACTCGGAAGGCTGAGGCACAAGAATCGCTTGAACCCAGGAGGCAGAGGTTGCAGTGAGCCAAGACCACATCACTGCACTCTACTGGGTGACACAGTGAGACCATGTCTCAAAAAAAAAAAAAAAAGATAAACAAAAAAAAAGCAATTTGGTAATATCTATCAAAAATTTTTATTTTTCAAACAGCAATCAAACATCTAGAAATTTATATTATAGACACATTTAGATAATGATGTTAGATACAAGAACTTCATTGTATTGAATTTTTAAAAATTACAAGATAAAGGTGAATGATGGCCTGGCATGATGAATCACACCTGTAATCCCAGCACTCTGGGAAGCCGAGGTGGGTGGATCACTTGAGGTCAGGAGTTCAAGACCAGCCTGGCCAACATGGTGAAACCCTGCCTCTACTAAAAATACAAAACTTAGCCAGGCATGGAGGCATGTGCCTGTAACCCCAACTACTTGGGAGGCTGAGGCACAAGAATTGCTTGATCCCAGGAGGTGGAGGTTGCAGTGAGTCGCCTGGGCAACAGAGTAAGACTCTGTCTCAAAAAAAAAAAAAAAAAAAAAAGGTTAATGAAGTTGCACATAACTATAAATGAAATATGATGTACATACAGAAAAGAATTAGGCCACTCCATATGATAGGAAAAGATCTCTAAGATACTTTAAGTGAGAAAATCAAGGTGGAGAAAAGTGTGAACAGTAGGCTACAATTTGAGTGTAAATCATTTACACATAGACCTATGCATGTGCTAAATATGTCTAAGAATGAACTAAATATTGATTGTCTCTGGAAAAGATCTATTGCATAGAAGGCAAAAAAAAAGATTTTAGTACATACACTTTTGAACAATTTGAATTTTGTGCCATGAACACATATTACTTATTTCAAAAAAAACAATTTAAAAAGAAGCCAATGCAGCCAGGCATGGTGGCTTATGCCTGTAATCCCAGCACTTTGGGAAACCGAGAGAGCAGATCAGTTGCACTTAGAGTTCAAGACCAGCCTGGGGTCTTGAACCAACATGGCAAGACCCCATCTCTACCAAAAATAAAACAAAAAATTAGCTGGGTGTGGTGGCATATGCCTATAGTCCCAGTTGCTTGGAGGCTAAGGTGGGAGGATGGCTTGAGTCCGAGAGGCAGAGGTTGCAGCAACCCAAGATTGTGCCACTGCACTCCAGCCTGGGCGACAGGGCGAGATCCTGTCTCAAAAACAAAAAAAAAAAAGCAAATGCATAAAACACCACTGATGCGAGCTGCAGAGCTTATGAAATCATCATAAATACAAATGATATGAATACAAAAGTTTGGGATTTCTCAAGCAACCTATTTCTAACAAATTACTCACTGAGTCAAAAATAATTCAGCACAATATAACAATGACATTGCAGAGGCATTATTCAAATATTTAACAACTGGCACAGTGCAGGCATCATGCAATCAGAACACATATGAAACCTATCAAGATGGGCTCAAGCTGTAGAAATCTCATACTTACATACTGAGGCACACTGGCTAAATAATGGCCTTCATAGAACATACATTAATAACAAAAAAATAAGAGGTACAACACATCTACAGAAAACAATCACAAAATACAAACCTCTAATATATAATAAATTTATAAACTCATTCAACACTCTTTTACTGAATGCCTACAGTATGCCAGGCCCTGAGGAAATAGTATAACAGTGATCAATACGACAGAAATAGCCTACCCGTATTTGTAAGAATCAATACTGTGTCTTATATCCTACAGAAATCTTTTTTAATTGCTTATTTAGAAAATGGCTGGGTGCGGTGGCTCACACCTGTAATCCCAGCACTTTGGGAGGCCAAGGTGGATGGATCACCTGAGGTCAGCAGTTCGAGACCAGCCTGGGCAACATGGTGAAACCCCAGCTCCATTAAAAATACAGAAACTAGCCAGGCGTGGTGTTCCATGCCTGTGGTTCCAGCTACTCAGGAGGCTAAGGCAGGAGAATCGCTTGAACCCAGGAGGCAGAGGTTGCAGTAAGTTGAGACTGACCCATGGCACTCCAGTCTGGGTGACAAAGCAAGACCATCTCACAAAAAAAAAAAGAAAGAAAAGAAAATACTACACTTCCAGTTTCTAAACTGGAAATCTCTTTCTCCATGAAAACATATAGGAACGACACCAAGTAGTAACTTCAGTACAAAATGTCATTTTTGTATGAATATAAAATACATAACATTCATAAGTTTTCCTAAACACCTACAATATCTAATAGAAAATACAATGGAGTGTTAAAACAACATTTCTGATACCAACCATAAGTGTAAAAGTATCTAGGAGTGAATTAAAACATACACATGACTTGAAAGTAAAAAATTTTTTTCCACTTTTGATAAATGAACAGACTTGTTTCTGGATGGGAATATTAAATCAGTTCAAGTTGTTAACTTTTCACAAATTAATCTATAAATTCAGCACATTACCATTAAAATTCCAATATGATTTTTTTTCCTGAAACTTACAGTGATTCTAATTTCTACTTGGGAATTAAATATATGAAAAACGTGAAGGGAAATTCTATACAAAAAGAATACTAGAATCATCAAACAAATGGTATAACATAATTATTAAAACTGTATAGTACTAGACAGAAAACAATCTAATTAAAATAAAAAGTTGATACAAATAAATTCAATACAGAATTAGAGTGTCATCTCAAGCATTAAATAGAGCTATGAAATTTTCATTTTAAAAAATTAAGACTGAATCCTTATCTTACGATATATGCCAAAATAAATTCCAGATAACTTAAGACATCAAAAGTTAAATTAGAAGCCATAAAATATAAGAAATTCTCGGCCGGGCGCGGTGGCTCAAGCCTGTAATCCCAGCACTTTGGGAGGCCGAGACGGGTGGATCACGAGGTCAGGAGATCGAGACCATCCTGGCTAACATGGTGAAACCCCGTCTCTACTAAAAATACAAAAAACTAGCCGGGCGAGGTGGCGGGCGCCTGTAGTCCCAGCTACTCCGGAGGCTGAGCCAGGAGAATGGCGTAAACCCGGGAGGTGGAGCTTGCAGTGAGCTGAGATCAGGCCACTGCACTCCAGCCCGGGCTACAGAGCAAGACTCCGTCTCAAAAAAAAAAAAAAAAGAAATTCTCAAAGAACACAAAAATCATTAAGCTGTAGAAATAAAAAGTGGTACAGAAATAAAGTATTTTCAATTTGGTGAAAAAAATTTTTAGGAAGACATGAACAGTCAATTCACAAAAAAATCCAAATGACACATGCAAAAAAAAAAATACTAAATAAATTTCACTTTGTTTGAAATTATTAAAGCTCAAAGTAGGTGAGAACAAGACTAAACAAATACTTTCATACACTCCTGTTGAAATATTTCCAGAAAGCAATATGATAATACTAATTAAACACAGAATTGTGTTAACTCAAGAAAATCTTTTATTAAATGTGGGTAATAACAATCAGCAGCAGATGCCAATGATTAAGAAAAATTAAGAAGAAAAATTCAAAACTGAGAAAATTAATTCCGTGAACTTCAACCTGTAAATTTGGTAAAGATAATTTTTAATCAATTTTCGCAATAGAAAGGTCTGGTCCAGGTTCAAGAACACCAGTATTCTCTGGAAGATAATTTGAAAGAATCCACATAGAAGAATGTAAAATTAAAGAGTGACAGAATCTTCAGACACAAGAAAAACTTCTTGTGGAAAAGAATTGCAGTGATTCAGAAAGGTAGCAGAAAAACACAAAAATCTCTAAGGTCATATGAAACTAATAATTCCATAATACTATATATAATGATTATAATTTCAAAATAACTTTTTAGTGAAAGGAAAGCTCAAAGAGACAATATTTTATGAAAATCATCTAGATACAATAGTAAAAAAGATAAACTCTTCAACAGTATTTTCTAGAAGACAGAAAGTAAACCTTGTCCACTGAATACAATAAGGTACTTCTTACAACACCCACATACAACTGTACATCATTTAATATAAGGGAAACCAACCAATAGATCTGAAACAATTTGCTGCCAAGAAGATAATGTCTGGAGAGAGTTTTAATAGTGTGAAATTTTCTTGTAACAATTATATATCCTCCATGCAGATCTAAATTGGTCAAAAATCTCAGTACAACTAACATAAGAGACCTTACCTTCACCTTAATATTACTCACATCAATCGTTCCTATAAGTAACCACCCTTTCAAGAAGCTATAGATTTTTGAAAGTAATTTCCAAAAAAAGCCCCAAATATTTCACCAGCTTTTAAACTGAGATTATACTGTGAGAGCAATATCCAGACAGGTGTTTTAAATATTCTTCCGTTGCTTTAAATACTATAAAATATGCCTTTCAAGCAGAAAATTGATGGCAGAATTTGTACATACAAACGTGTGGCATAGTTGATATACTATATGTATGCATATCTATTATACCTAAAAAACATGCACAGGGTCTACAGTATGTCATGTTAACCCTTTCTAACAGTTATTTGAAGCTGATCAACCTTCAAAACACAAATTTGTTTCCAATGACAGGGATCATAATCCAGGTACAGGCATTGGCTAGTTATTATCTGAGCTGTAGTAATGGCTCTACACTACAAAATGTAATCTTCCCAAATGTCACAGTAAGTTATGAATATCTGAGCAGCCTAATGCACTTTACTAGCCATGAAATGTGAAAATGTAATCTTATTACCTTTTTTATGGTTGTATTTTTTTGAATAATGTAGTATGGAAACTGATGTATAGTCTTTTTCTACATTTTAGCATGATTTGGTCTCCTTTGCTGTATAGAACATTTTTCAAAACTCTCCATTTCAACATATTTTAGTCTTGGCCTGAACTTCATAAACAATTTTTATAGCAGCCTTCAGGGTGGCATAACATGCTTTCTATAGGTTATACTTTAATGTATAAGATTATAGAAATTTTAAAGCAACTTACTCAAAGAATTCAAATAAACCTTTATAAGTTTTGTATGAGGACTTTAATTGAGCATGATTATTTTTCTTCTCAACAGTTATACTAATAAAATATCTTAAGCTGACATTCGTCACTAATCTAAATTACTTGTATATTCGGAAAACAAAAGACCAAACAGAGATCAAAAATAATTATCTTCAAAAGATTAATACAACTGCAATACTGTGCGACTCACAGAAAATTCAAATACTTCAAAGTAAAGCTCTGTTTTCCCTGGACCACTCACTGGAAACTTGCTAAATTTTTCCTCAAAGATGGGGCAGGAGTATGGCACAGTTTGAAAAAAAAAAAAAAAAAAAAAAGGACAGGGTGTAATCACAGCTTCTGACCCTAACTAGATACTTACTGTTTCTTGTGACCTACCTATTACAACAGGTGTAGTTAACACCTGTCTAAAAATGTCAAAATAGTTTTTTTTCTCTGAACCTATTTATTTATAAAATTAACTAAGAGTAAGCTTATTTTATTTATCTGCATCCTTTAGAAACACATTCAGGGTTTAAAAGTGCCAATCTCAAGATATTCAGGTTTTCCCCAGGAATCCTTTCCTACGTGAATGTGACCTTGTATATGTTTACAGCCACTGGAATCTTATTAATAAGATTGAGGGAAAATTACAAAGCTGTGACACAGACTGCACTGACTCCCAGGTTATATTTTCTTCTTCCATAATAATAAAGAGTTTCTAGTTTGGCACACGGAGCCCAGGAAAAAGATCTCACTCTCCAGCTTTTCTTGAATGGAAAGCATTCCTGATCAGCCACATGACCAAGTCCTGACCAACAGGCAGTAACACGTGCAACCTCTAGGTATTATTCTTTAAGGAAAGAAATCTGACTCCTTTTTCCAACTACACTCCTTCCTACTGCTTAAGATGCAGAATAGTGGCAAGAGCTACAGTAGCCATCTTGGAATCAAAGGTGTCTTATGTTGAAGATAAAAGAGCAAATCAGTCTATGGATCCTGACAATCATAGAACTGCCACACTAGCTCGCTACCCAGACTTTCACCTGAAGGACAAATACATTTCTATGTTGCAGAAACCACTGTTAATTTGGGCCTCTCTGTTCTATCAGTTAAAAGTCTATATTCTGACTAATATAGATGCTATTCACTGCATTTTCTCAGAAATTAAAAAATATATATTATCTATAACTATCTCAAATGACATATCCTTATGCCCCATTCTTACCCCATAGCAGGTGTTAGTTCACCAAAAGTGTCTTTTTTGACCTACTTTTGACAGTTGGTTATGTGCCCTGGTAAGTTCAGAAACCACAGAACAGCCTATTCCCTGACTATATTCTTACTGGATAGCTTCACGTATGCTCTACACCACTGTGCCACTATGACACTTTGCCAGATGCCCTGTTACAGGTTGAATTGTGTCCCCCAAGAGGACATATGTTCAATTCTTAACCTCCAGTGCTTCAAAATGTGATCTTATTTGGAAATACGATTGCTACAGATGTAATTAGTTAAGGTGAGGTCATTGGGGAGGTCTTAATCCAATATGACTGTTACCCTTATAAAGAGGGAAAATTTGTGTTCAGACACATGTACACCGAGAAAATATCATGTTAAAATGAAGATAGAGATCACAGTGATACTTCTATAAGCCAAAGAATGTCAAAGATTGCCAGCAAACCACCAGAAGTCAGGAAAGAAACATGAAACAGATTCTCACAATTCTCACAACAAACCCTACCAACACACTTATCTTAGACTTCTAGCCCACAGAACTGAGGCAATAAATTTCCATTGTTTCAGCAACCTAATTTCTAGTACTTTATTACACAGACCTAACAAACTAATACATCCCAACATCTCCCAGTGTTTATTTTTGATATTACCCACTAAATTCCCCAGTAAGCATTCTCAAGAACTCTTAGAAAAGCCAGACCATGACCCAGAGACTCTGTTCAGCTTATCTTCAGCCAGACCCTCCTACAACACTGTACTCTCCTTACAGAAATAAGTTTGTGGAATGCAAACATACAGAGTGAAATAATAGACACTGGAGACTCCAAATAATGGAAAGGAGGTGAGGGTGAAATATCACCTATTGGATATAATGTGCACTATTCAGGTGTTGGGTGCACTAACAGCCCAGATTTCACCATGACTCAATATATCAAGATAACACACTGAATTTATACCCCTAAATCCATAAAAATAAAAACTTCAATGTCAAAAAAATAGGTTTGTGATTGGTACGCAGTTTTTCAAAAAAGAACAATATATTGCTGAGGAATATATACATAGATAACAAACTTAAAAAAAAAAAAAAAGCAAAGGAATGACTCACCCTAAAGTTAGCATTAAGGGCTGGGCACGGTGGCTCATGCCTGTAATCTCAGTACTTCGGGAAGCTGAGGCAGGAGGACTGCTTGAGCCTGGGACTTCAAGACCAGGCTGGGCAACATAGCGAGATCTGGTCTCTTAAAAAAAAAAAAAATAGCCTGGCAGGTGGCACATGCCAATAGTCCAAGCTACTCAGGAGGCTGAGGCAAAAGATTGCCTGAGCCCAGGAGTTCAAAGCTGCAGTGAGCTATGATCATGCCACAGCACCCCAGTCTGGGTGACAGGGCAAGATGCTTTCTCAAAAAAAAAAAAAAAAAAAAAAAACAAAGTTAGAATAAAGATAATTGTTTTAGCAAAGAAAAAGAGATTCCAAGTAAAAATATTGTTCTATTGCTAACCTGGTATTGGGTATATGCAGATACATTTTAATAGTTTTTAAGTACTTTTATACATTTTACACATATCTTTTTAAGTACCTTCTAAAACTTTTTAAGTACTCTTATATATTTTACACATATCTTTGTAAAATACAACCTATTTTATATTTGCTATCTCCTTGCCTCTCTCTGCTATCTTTTGGAAATTTCCTCAGTGTTTCAGTTCCCACATTCTTTATTCAATTCTTTCTAATCTACTTTTCAATCTGTTAATTTCTTTTTATTTAAAAGCTCTATTTGTTGTTATTTTTCAAATCTGCTTAGTAATCTCTCTTTCCTACATAATCTTTTAACTGTCTTTTTTGTTTCCTTTCTTTCATGTCTTTTTGACATGAAAGGGCCTCTATATCATAATTTATTATAATTTTCTAAATTTTATAGTTTGAAAGTCTTGAAGACTTAATCTTGCTTTCAGTTTATCTACTGACTCCTCATGCTTTGCTGCTTTTTTAATGTGTTTTTAAATTTTAGATTACAAATTTATTTTCAATGGGGCTTTATCTGAGAGACTCTCGTGCAGCCTGTGCCTCTCTAGCTTGAATTATGTATTCTGCTACCTGCCCTAGGGATGTCTTCAGCACGGAAAGACTTAAAAATACATACAAATATATATATATGTATATATATATGTGTGTGTATATATATATATATATATTTTTTTTTTTTTGAGATGGAGTCTCACTCTGCTGCTAAGGCTGGAGTTCAGTGGCATTGGCTTACTGCAACCTCCACCTCCCAGGTCAAGTGATTCTCCTGCCTCAGCCTCCCGAGTAGCTGGGATTACAGGCGCCTGCCAACACGAGCAGCTAATTTTTGTATTTTTACTAGAGACAGAGTTTCGCCATCTTGCACAGGTTGGTCTCGAACTCCTGACCTTGTGATCCGCCCACCAAGGCCTCCCAAAATACTGGGATTACAGGCGTGAGCCACCACACCCAGCCTTAAAAAATATTTTTTATTGTGAAATGTTTCACTGCACCCAGCTGCCAAGCTATTCTTAAACAAAATTTAATACTACAGATATTGTGGTAATATCATCCAGATTTTTTTTTTTGGAAAGATCATATTTTCTTTTGGAACAAACATTTCTTATATAGAGACTGGGTGCAGTGGCTCATGCCTGTAATCCCAGCACTTTGGGAGGCAGAGGCAGGTGGATCACCTGAGGTCAGGAGTTCAAGACTGGCCAATATGGGGAAACCCCATCTCTACTAAAAATACAACAATTAGCCAGGTGTGGTGGCAGGCACCTGTAATCCCAGCTACTTGGGAGGCTGAGGCAGGAGAATCGCTTGAGCCTGGGAGGCGGAGGTTGCAGTGAGTGGAAATCAAGCCACTGCACTCCAGCCTGGGCAAGACTCTGTCTCAAAAAAAAAATTTTTTTTCGTAGTAATATTTGTCTCTACTGGGATTTTAAATCTCTGCAGGTAAAGACAGTAAAATGTTTTTCTTGCAGGTAAAGAAAATTATGAGCTCGATACTATATAAAAGAAAAAGAGTAAGTTTAATCTGATTTACAGTTAAGTGTGAATATAGAATGTCATGGAAACAAATATTAATTTTCATCATATCCCACCCAAAGAACTTCACACAAATATGAGTCCAAGATATTTCCTAATTATTAGGTACTGGAAATCAAATCTGCTGTTTTAGGACCCAATTTGAATTCTAAAATGTTTTCACCAAATACAACAATAAGGGTTGGGTAGACAAAATTTCAGCTCACTCTGGTTTTCCCTTGTCCCTTCTCTAAGACCGTAATTGTAAAAATCTATGTCCATGTCCCAGGAAGCACAGAACATTTTGTCTCATATTAGAAACTTCTCATTTCAGAAAATTAGATTAAATTTGGTATTCTCTTCAATTGCTTTCCCTCTTTCTTGCTTCTTTTAAAGAACCATACCTTAATGTTTTCTTAAGGTCCAACTCAAGAAATATCCCTCTGAGAATGATTTTGACCTTTCCAGCCTATAGTAAACTAGAATGATACATATCATATTACCAATACAATATAGTCATTTAATACTCTGAACTGAAAATATTCCCTTTAAAGTTTTTGTTCTCCTTGTACTTACTATATTCTGGGTCTTTCACTATTTCTTAGAATGCACAGAAGCCCTAGCAGTTTCAGTAATATTATCAATAAACTCACAATCATATAAGATTTCCATTTCTACTATTATAAGTAATCCTTACAAGAACTCTGTGAGTCATACAGATTAGTCAATTATCACATCTAGCTGATAAAGGAACAAAAAAAACAAATGTGCCCATTCACAGACAAGACTACAAAGCAGACTATCTGACTGATAGTCTCATGTTTCCTTACACCTTCACTAATAATCTAATATTTAAGTTAGATTTTGTTTCTTTAGTGAGCTAAGAAAAGTATCTGAAAAATTTGTGAACTTTACTGTCTATACAAAAATTAGTCAAATATGTTACAGAAAATAAATTATACGTATCATCTTTATATTTATTTAAATCTCCAAATATACTACAAAATAGTCAAAATCTCCTCCCTGTTTATTGTACCCTTCTTAAGAGTTAGAAATGTTCACAGAAAAATGATATGTCTACAAAAGTGTTAAGAAAAAAGGTTCCATGATCAAATAAGTCTAATAAATAATGAATTAAACAAGGGTAAAGAGATGTTTATATGATAGAATTACCAGAGCTTTAATATGCAACTGTGCAGTAGACATCTTGAAAGGAAGATATATAACCAATGCATGAAATTCCCAAAAGTTATTTCACAATGGAAACTCTTTTCCTTTTTATTTGATTTAGAGATAGGGTCTCACTATGTTGGCCAGGCTGGACTTGAACTTCTGTGCTCAAGCAATCCTCCTGCCTCAGCCTCCCAGGTTTCTATTTGAACAAGAGATTTTTTTCTTAAATAGCATTCTTCAACAGCTTTTTTGAGAAACATTTGATGATGCAATGTATTTATGTTCTTGAAGCTTATTATTGTAAGCTTCACCCAGACCCCTAAATCCATAAAAATAAAAGTGCTTAAAGTATTAGATAGGCAGCTGGATGAATAAGTATCACAGAATTAACTATGTTTTAAGCAAACATTTAGTAGGCCCTTCGGAAGGTTTTCAGGTAAGTAGTTTAACGCAATCTGTTTGTTTTTTCACAGATTTCCTTTTATGACTTATTGAAGTTAATAAGTAAACAAAAAAGACATCTTCAATTTACTTTAGGAAAAAAGAAAATATGAGCAAATAAAATCACACCAACCCCTCATCCCTTTCTGAACCAGTCAGTTCAAAAGTCAAAAAAGACAGATATCCTCCCACCTTAAATCATGGCTGGTCTGTGTGCCCACAGAAGCAGTGTGTGACTTATGAAGTTAGGTCATTAGAGCTTCATGGCTCCCTTTACATCATTCATTCTGAGGAAAATCACTCACCACAAATGAAGATATTCAAGCAGCTCAGTGAGAGGCTCACTTAGAGAAGAACAGTCCTCCAGCCACCAGCCAGCAGCAACTTGCCAGTCATGTAAGTAACCCTGGAATCAAGTCCTCTAGCCCCAGTTAAGTCTTTAGATTACTACAACTCCAGCCAACATTTTGAATGCAACCTCGTAACAGACACTGAGCCAAAACTATCTAGCCAACCTACTCCCAAATTCCTGACCCAGAAAAACTGAGCTGATAAATGTTTATCATTGTTTTACACTGTAATATTTTGGGGTAATTTGTAACACAGCAACACATAACTAGTACACTTACAAATCAGTTAGTAACTGGGGAAAACTTTATTATGCTATTTATTCCTGTATCATAAAATTTTTAATTCAAATATTCTAATAATAAAAATGCACAGAATAAGTGACTGCTGTAAGCTACATCAGCACTTTATATAAGCACTTTACATGGATTATCATATTTAATTACCTCTTGTAAACATGAAACATAAGTAACTTCTGAACATGGGTTTCAACACTACATAATACTTGTATTTAATTATTTGTGACAGTTACTACAGACTGGCTTACTCAACACCAATTCCTCAAAGTCTATCAGACAAAACTGAAAAGAAAGTATCAATGAAAAAAAAAAGTTCATATGGCAAGAAGACAGTTTTGGCAATGAGAAAAATGAAACAAAAAGATATAGCTAGGCTTTAAAATCATACTCTATACCTATGTATTAAGAAGAGAAAAAGCAATGAAAAAAATTCCATGTAAGAGTGGATAACAGTTTGTACTTTGGCATGAAATTATACTCTATAAATCTGAATAATGGTGATATGGTTTGTCTGCGTCTCCACCCAAATCTCATCTTGAATTGTAGCTCCCATAATCCTCTCGTGTCATGGGAAGGACCCAGTGGGGGGTAACTGAATCAAAGGGGTGGGGGTTCTCATGATAGAGAATAAGTTTCATGAGATCTGATGGTTTTATAAAGGGCAGTTCCCCTGCACACGCTCTCTTGCCTGCCTCATATAAGACGTGCCTTTGTTCTTCCTTCGCCTTCCACCATGACTATGGGGCCTCCCCTGCTATGTGGAACTGTGAGTCCATTAAACCTCGTTTTCTTTATAAATTACCCAGTCTCAGGTATTTCTTCATAGCAGTATGAAAATGGACTAATACAACTGAAAAGTTCTTTTTTTCCATCTCAAATATCCAAGTCACTCTGAAATGTGGTTAGAGTTAGAGTTCAAATGTGGTTAGTAGTTAAGAGTTCAAGGACAAAAGGGCAGAATCAAATAATTCGAGTACCTATACAAATCACTTCTATAAAATTACATATAGAAAATAAAATAAAAAGATATCTATTGCAGCACTGTTTGTGAAACTGAAACATTAGATATAGCCTAAATATCCAGCAATAGAGAGACATTTATAACCCAGAGATGGCCATGTAATGGAATATAATACAGCGTTTAAAAAGAATATAAATCAATATGTGCAGGCATGCCACGATGTTCAAGACACAATACTAAATTTTTTTAAAGGTGCGGGACAGTATTTTCAGTATGACCACATTTCCTTAAAAGAGACAATTATATTTCAATCAGAGATAAGTGAAACCACAGTTTCAGCCTAGGTAGTGGCCAAAACATATTACTTGGTTTCAGCTAAGTGCCCACTTATGCATTGCTTCTGATATTCCTTAAGTGTAGGTGATAAATAATTGTATTATCAAGTATATTAACATCGTATATAATCAGTATGACAATGTCAGTAATATAAATTAGGCAAGTCATTTGGATTTAATATCTGAATATTCACTTTCAAATACAGACAAATTTTTGAGGAAAAAATCTCCTTATGTGCTTTATATGGTAAAAGTGGGGAATTAAGGCATATCTCTTTTAATTTTTTTTTAAATAGACTCTCACTCTGTTGCCCAGGCTGGAGCGCAGTGGCACAATCTCGGCTCACTGCAACCTCCGCCTCCCAGGTTGAAGCGATTCCCCTGCCTCAGCTTCCTGAGTAGCTGGGACTACAGGCGTACGCCACCAGGTCTGGCTAATTTTTGTATTTTTAGTAGAGACGGGGTTTCACCATGTTAGCCAGGATGGTCTCGAACTCCTGACCTTGTGATCCACCCGCCTCAGCCTCCCTAACTGCTGGGATTACAGGCGTGAGCCGCCACGCGCAGCTGGCGTATTTCTTACTGTAAGAATAAAATGCTACAATATTTACTTATTACAAAATAAATAGTATTATGAAAGCTACTAATTTTATCTTACAAAAGTAACTGTGCCTTCCTCAATAATTGGTAGAAATAAACAGAAAATCAGAAAGGATTAAAAGAACTCAGTAACACTATCAACAAAGAGGAACTGCTTGACATTTATATAAGACTCCACCCAATTAGAGAAGAATAAATGTTGTTTACAAGTGCCCACGGACTAGAGATTATGTTCTGGGACATAATACAAGCTCAACAAATTTAAAGGTATTGAAAGCATATGGAGTGGGTTCTCTGACCACAACGAAATCAAGGTAGAAATCAATAACAGAAAGATAAAGATCACAGAAAAATGTCCAAACACTTGGAAACTATTACACTCCTAAATAGTTTATGGGTTAAAAGAGGAAGTCTCAAATAAAATTTTTAAATACCATGAACTGAATAAAAATATAATATATCAAAATTTGTGGGCCATACCTGAGAGGGTAATTTGTAGCACTAAAACCAGAAGTCTCAAATCAATAATCTAAGTTTCCATTTTAAAGAACCTAGTAGAAAAGCAAAATAAGCCCAAAACAAGCAGAAAGAAGGAAATTAAAGACAAAAGCAGAAGTCAGTTAAGTAGAAAGTAGGAAAACAATAATCAATAAAGAGCTAGTTCTTTGAAAAGATCTATAAAATTGACAAACCGTGGCAAGACTTACAAAGAAGCAAGAAATAAGACACAAATTACTGGTACCAGGGAGAAAATACTATCACTACAGGCCTTAGAGGCAGCACACACACACACACACACAAAAATATGGAATACTGCAAACAACTCTAAACACATAATATGACAACTTAGAGAAAATGGACCAATTCCTCAAAAACTGGAAGCTACCACTACTTGCACAATATGAAATAATTTGAATAATCCTATAATTATTAAGGAAATTAGGTTCATAATTTTAAAATTCAAAAAAATAAAACTCAAAGTTAACATGGTTTCTCTGGAGAATTCTTCTAAATGTTTAAAAAAGAATTAATGCCAATTTTAAACTTCTCTCAATCCATTTTACGAAGTTACTATTATACTAAAACCAGACAAAGAGAGTACCAAAAAAAAAACCCTATACACCAATATCCCTCATGAATATAAACACCAAAACTCTTAACAAAAAATTAGCAAGTAGAATTCAGCAATAAATAAGAATCTTACACCATGGCCAAGTAGATTTTATTCCAGGAATGCAACACTGTTTTATTATTTAAAAATCAATTAATGTAATCCACCATATTAATAGGATAAGGTAAGACAATCACACGATCATATCAACTGATGCAGAAAAAGTATTTGACAAAAATTCAATAACACCATTGAGGATAAAAACTCAGAAAAATGGGAAAAAAAAAAAAAAAACTTCCTCAAATTGATAAACAGTATTTACATAAAACCTACGACTAACATTATACTTAATGATAAAAGACCAAGTATTTTCTCCCGTAAAGATCAGGAACATGGCTAAGACGTGCACTCTCACTACTTTTATTCAAATTAATGCTGAAAGTTCCAGCCAGCGCAATTCAGCAAGAAGAAATAAAAGGTATACAGGTGAGAAAGGAAGAAATTAAGCTGTCCCTATTGGCAGATAATATGATTGCCTACATAGAAAATCCAAAGGCATTTCCAAAAACAGAAACTTCCTAGAAATAGTGAGTTCAGCAAGGTAATGGGTTACCAGATAAACATTAAAAAATCAATTATATTTCTATATACTACCAAGGAACATGTGAACAATGACATTTAAATCTATAATTGCTCAAAAATACGAAGTACTTAGATGTAAATCTAACAAAATATATACAAGACTTGAATGCTGAAAACAATAATATGATGAAAGAAATCAAAGAAGATCTAAATAAATGGAGAGACACTGCATTCATAGTACAGCTGTCAATTCCTCCCAAATTGACATACAGATCTAACATAAGTCCCATCAAAATCCCAGCAAGATTTTTGCAGACATAGAAAAGATTATTGTAAGATTTATATGGAAAAGCAAAGGAACTAGAATAACAAAAACAATCTTGAAAGAGAAAGATAAAGTATGAAGAATCCATCTACCCAATTTCAAAACTTATTATGTAGCTACAGCAATCAACACTGTGAGGAACTGGTGGAGGGGCAGACACATAAATCAATGAGACAGAATAAAGAACCCAGAACTAGACCCACACAAATATGCTGAACAGTTTCAACAAAGGTACAAAAAGCAATTCAATGGAGGAAGAAGAGTCTTTACAACAAATGGCACTGGAACAATTACAAATGAACTTTACCTAAGTATCACACCTTACACAAAAACTAACTCAATATTGATCACAGATTTAAATGTAAAATATAAAACTGTTTTAAAAACATAGGAGAAAATCTTCAGAATTTAGGGTTAAGCAAGAAGTTTTTAGACTTGACACAAAAGCAAGATCCATACAGGGAAAATTGATAAATTAGGCTTTATCAAAATTAAAAATTCTGCTCACCAAAAAACCTTTTCAGGAGGATGAAATGGCAAGCTACAAACTAGGAGAAAATATCTGCAAACCAAATATCTGACAAAGGAATAATACCTAAAAAATATAAAGTCTCTCAAAAGTGAGAGTAAAAAAACATCCAATTAGAAAATGTGCAGAAGAACATTTCACGAAAGAAGATATAGAGAAGACAAATAAACACATGAAACAAAAAAAAAAAGTCTAACATCATTAAGCATTAGAGAAATGCAAATTAAAACCACAGTGGATATCACTATACATCAATCAGAACGACTGAAAAAATAATGACAACACCAAATGCTGGTGAGGATGTGGAGAAACTGGATAATTCATATGTTGTTGGTGGGAATGTAAAATGACACAGCCACTGTGAAAAAGTTTGGTAATTTCTATTTAAAAAAAAACCCTAAATATGCACCTACTATTCAATCTAGCAAGTACACTCCTGGCATTTTTCCCAAAGAAATAAAAACTTATGTTCACACAAAAACCTGTATATAAATATTTATGGTAGTTTTGTTGGTAATAGCCAAAAAGTGGAAATCACTCGAATGTCTTTCAACAGTTAAATGGTTAAACAAATTGTAGTATATCCATATCATAAAATACTATTCAACAATAAAAAGGAACAAACTATTGACGCACAAAACAATCTAGAAGAATCTCCAGAAAACCAATTGGTTTTTTTCTCAAGTTCGTACAGTCCTCTGGAGATTCTTCAACTGACAAAAATATAGAAATTGAGAACAGATTAATGGTTGCCAGGGGTTAAGATGGGGTAGAGGAAAGTGGGTATAGCTGTAAGAGGATAATGGGAGGAAACTTTCTGTACCTTGATTATACCAGTATCAATATTGTTCTGGTTTTGCAAGATTTTCCCATTGGGGGAAACTGGATAAAGAGTACAAAGATTTCTCTGCATTGTTTCTTCAACTGCATGTGAATCAGCAATTATCTCAAAATAGAAGACTAGTTTTAAAAAAATAAGTAATTCTATGTGAAGTAAAATTGTCATAGGATTAATTGTTCCACCAATTATTTCCCATTGAAAAGAAAACATATTAACCTAAATGAATCTTCAATTGGTAGAAAAATGAGAGCCAAATTAAAAGGCAAGGAAACTCTCGTAAGTTCAAATTCTGAAGCCACCTACAGACATATATAATCACAGCTTCTTTACTTATCCCTCCCTCCCTACTCCAGCCAAAAAAAAAAAAATAGTATATTTAATTACTTGCCCTACACCTTAAAAAACATTTGCCATATACTATACAAAAAAGATGAAGCATATATTGATATCACACAGAGTTTAACTATATATCCTACTGACTCACATCTAATACTTGCATTATAGAATAAATATGCAAATTTGAACCTTCAAACAGGAAATGAAATTTTCTAAATCCATTATATAACTTCAGATTCATGTGTGCACTGAAGGCTAATAAATCATCTAAACCTTCATACAGAGAACCTTTTTAAATTTGCATTTATCTACAGTAAATACTGTCATGTTCTTTAATAGCTTGCTGGTTCAATCTAGCAAACTAGTGATTTATAGTAGTGACATATTTCAAAAATCAGAAATCTCTCACTATGTGACAACCAGTCAAAGTCCACTGAACTTACATTACTTGAACTCAAACATCATAGGATATGAAAGAGATAGCAAAATGTCATGCATTCCATATTCAAATCAATTTAAGTTTATGTGTTTATAACTGTTTAAAACTATAGCATCACATACATTACTTATTATTTTAGTACCCCAAATATTTTATGTCATGATTCCTTTAATGTGTCCAAACTACCGGTATTTTAAAATACATTGTTAAATGTGATAGTTCATAATTTGAAGACTCTACAAATCTTACTTTGAAGAACACCAAAATTTAGGGTACATGAAAGAAAGATCTACAAATTAGTTTGTCTCCATCAAAAAGAAAAATGTACTTTTAGATCTTCACAATAATTTCATACCAATATCCTTATGTGAAAATGGAGATTATATTAACAATAGGGAAATAAACTGGAAACTACCAAAATGTCCAGTATAATAGACACTGTTGTTTTTGTCTGTATTGTATTTACTCTTTCTTCCATCCTCTTCTATTTATGGAATTCTGACAAGAAAGTCTCAGTACCTCACACCCAGTCACAGAGAGGTCGCTTAAGTCAGGCCTGGCTAAATATATAGCTCCCCATTCTCCTGGACACAGTGATTAATACAAGAATGAGAATGTGAGTTAAGTCAGGTCATTCAAAATCATTACCAAGATTGTTTTTTAATTTATAAAGTGAAAAAGAAGGGCTCTTGGTCTTTGGGTCAAAAGTAGGAGAAATATGTAAACTGAAGCCTTCCAGCAGACATCTTCCCTGCCATGTGGACACAGGAGGCCTACCTGCACCATGAACGGAAGAAGAATATTCTGGTGACATCAACTCCCTGTTTCCAGAGTTTCCTTGGTACTTGCAGCTTCATTCAATGATCTACTTCAGTCCTATGAACCAATCATTTCCTTTTATACTTAAGCTACTTTGATGTAAGATTCTATCTCTTACAACGAGAAAATCCCAGATTAATTCCAAAAAAAAGAAGGAACTAGCTGAATTATGGCACATACGTATAGTTGTATATAACACAGCAATTTTTTAAATGAAGTTTTTCATTTTTATTCATAGTTCTCCACTGACAGTCTACGTTAGACCCAACATTGTCTTTTTACAAAAAAAAAAATTCTTTGTGACGCCCCTATACTAACCTGAAATAAAAGCAACACATTCCATTTTATCAATTCTTTTAAAAAGATCAGAGATCAGAATATGTCTTATAATCAATGGCATCTAAAATTACAATTGCAGGGTTTTTGTCTTAATGCATAAAAATGATTACAAATCTTACAACTTGGCATCTTAGACTTGAGGAAACACAATAGATAATAAGACCTACCTGTAAACAACAACAAAAATCTACAAAGTACTCTAACCATAATAAAAGAAAAATAATTAAAATATTTTTCAGTATTTTTTCCATATACAAATCCTTGTAAATAACCAAATAATAAAGTAGTTAGATCCTGGTAACTATATACAGAATCTATATTAATGTATGTTACAGAAACAAGGCACAGTGATTCAGGTGTGTATTACATACTCAAACACTATTATATTCCAATTAGACATGATTTTTAATTCTTCACAAAGTTCCAAATAAAACTAAGTATGATTTTTCCTTCTTTAAAGCTTACTTATATTTCTAAAAAAAACTCAGCATATGTCAAAAGTATTCAAAAAGTTTATGCTGATATGGAAAATGAAATTAAAATCTAATAAGTTCAGGAGAACAGAGGATATAACACCTTGCTGTTTGCAAGTGGATCTTCCATTGCAAGGTCCTTAGCAGCCTTAGTCCAGAACACTAACTGTCCACTACCAACTCCAAATCATTCTAAAAGCCAAAAATACTCACCAAATTTCCTAAACACCATACTGGTCTCACTGAGAACTACTCATGAATACGACTGGACAAGGAAAGATGTTTAAGACACATGATTAAAGGGAAAAAAAACAGATATGTATAAAATAACCTGTTGTGTGTGTGTGTGTATACATATATATATATAAACTAAGGAAACTGACTCAAAAACAAATACAAAATACAAACAGACCTACAATAAGAGATTAAATAAGTAATAAAAAATCAACTCCCCCCCCCAAAAAAAAAAAAACCTTAGGCCCAGGCGGCTTCACTGGTGAATTCTACCTAACATTTAAAGATAAATTAATATAATTCTTGACAAACTCTTCCAAAAAACTGAGAAGGAGAAAACAAGTCCCAACTAAATCCATGAGGCCAGTACTAACCTTATGCCAAAATCAGACAAAAGCATCACAAAAAAGAAAACTATAGACCAATATATCTTATAAATATGAATACAAAAATCCTCAACAAAATACTAGCAAACCAAATCCAGGAACATATAAAAACAGTTATACACTATGCCTAATTGAGATGTACTCCAGGAATGCAAGTTTGGCTTAACATTCAAAAATTAATAAATGTGATGCACTGTAAAATGAAAAACCACATGATCATCTCAATAGACAAAAAAAGCATCTGACAAAATCTAATACCTTTCATTATTAAAACACTTAACAGACTAAGAATAGAAAGAAACTTCTTCAACCTGACAAAGGGCATCTATAAAAATCCCACAGTTAACATCATACTTAATGGAAGTATCACTATGAACCAATTAGGTATTTTATCGTAAAATATATATACACACACATATACACATACACACTCATACATAAATATGTAATATGTGTGTGAGAGTGTGTATGTGTAGTTTTATCCACTGGAAAGGGGTATGAACAATGACCAACACAGTAACAATAAACATGCCTATTGCCCAGATTGTGGTCTTGAAATACCATTTCTCACTAAAAATCAGGGCTTCTTGAAGGAGTAGCCTGTATTAGTCTGTTTTCACACTGCTAATAAAGACATACCTGAGACTGGGTAATTTATAAAGGAAAGAGGTTTAACTAACTCACAGTTCCACATAACTGGGGAGGCCTCACAATCATGGCTGAAGGTGAAGGTGGAGCAAAGACATGTCTTTGCAGGCAAGGGAGCGTGTGCAGGTGAACTCCCCCTTATAAAACCACCAAATCTCATGAGACTTATTCACTATCACGAGAACAGCATGGAAACTCCCATGATTCAATTAACCTCCCACTGGGTCCCTCTCACAACATGTGGGAATTACGGGAGCTAGAATTCAAGATGAGATTTTGGGGGGGACACAGCCAAACCATATTATTCTGCCCCTGGCCCCTCCCAAATCTCATATCCTCACATTTCAAACCCAATCAGGCCTTCCCAACAGCATTAACTCCAAAGTCCACAGTCCAAAGTCTCATCCGAGACAAAGCAAGTCCCTTCTGCCTATGAATCTGTAAAATCAAAAGCAAGTTAGTTACTGCCTAGATACAATGAGGGTACAGGCTCTGGGTAAATACACCTGTTCCAAATGGGAGAAATTGGCCAAAACAAAGGGGCTACAGGCCCCATGCAAGTCCAAAAGCCAGTGGGACAGTCAAATCTTAAAGCTCCAAAATGATCTCCTTTGACTTCATGTCTCACATCGAGGTCACACTGATGCAAGAGGTGGTTTCCCATGGTCTTGGGCAGCTCTGCCCCTGTGGCTTTGCAGGGTACAGACCCACTCCTAGCTGCTTTCATGGGCTAGCATTGAGCATCTGCAGCTTTTCTCGGCACACAGTGCAAGCTGTCAGTGGATCTACCATTCTGGGGTCTGGAAGATTGTGGCCCTCTTCTCACAGCTCCACTAGGCAGTGCCCCAGTGGAAACTCTGTGTGGGGGCTTGTACCCCACATTTCCCTTCCGCAGTGCCTTAGCAGAGGTTCTCCATGAGGGCTCCACCCCTGAAGCATACCTCTGCTTGGACATCCAGGTATTTCCATACGTCCTCTGCAATCTAACTGGAGGTTCCCAAACCTCAATTCTTGACTTCTGTGCACCCACAGGCCCAATACCACATGTAAGCCATCAAAGCTTAGCGCTTTCACCCTCTGAAGCAATGGTGTGAGCTGTACATTGCCCCCTTTTAGCCACAGCTGGGACGCAGAGTACCATGTCCCCAGACTGCACAAAGCTGCAAGGCCCTGAGTCCGGCCCACAAAACCATTTTTTCCTCCCAGGCCTCCAGGTCTGTGATGGGAGGGGCTGCTATGAAGACCTCTGACACGCCCTGGAGCCATTTCCCCATTGTCTTGGCAATTAACATTTGGTTCCTCATTACTTATGCAAATTTCTGCAGCTGGCTTGAATTTCTCCTCAGAAAATGAGTTTTTCTTTTCTATTGCGTCATTAGGATGCAAATTTTCCAAACTTTTACACTCTGCTTCCTCTTGAATGCTTTACCACTTAGAAATTTCTTCCACCAGATACCCTAGATAACCTCTCTAAGTTCAAAGTTCCACAGACCTCTAGGACAGGGGCAAACTGCCACAGTCTCTTTGCATGGCAAGAATGATCTTTACTCCAGTTCCCACCAAGTTCCTCATCTCCATCTGAGATCATCTCAGCCTGGACTTTATCATCCATATCACTATCAGCATCTTGGTCAAAACCATTCAACAAGTCTTTAGGAAGTTTCAAACTTTCCCACATTTCCCTACCTTCTTCTGAGCCCTCCAAACTGTTCCAACCTCTTCCTGTTACCCACTTCCAAAGTAGCTTCCACATTTTCAGGTATCTTTACAGCAGCACCCCACCCTACCATTACCAATTTACTGTCCTAGTCTGTTCTCACGCTACTAATAAAGACATACCTGAGACTGGGTAATTTACAAAGGCAAGAGAATTAACGGACTCACAGTTATACATGCCTGGAGACGCCTCACAATCATGGCTGAAGGCAAAGGAGGAGCAAAGGCACATCTTACATGGCAGCAGGCAAGAGTGTGTGCAGGGGAACTCCCCTTTATAAAACCATCAGATCTTGTGAGACTTACTCACTATTATGAGAACAGAAGGGGAAACACTCGCCCCCATGATTCAATTACCTCCCACTGGGTCCCTCCCACAACATGTGGGAATTATGGGAGCTACAATTCAAGAGAGATTTTGGTGGGGACACAGCCAAACCATATTATAGCTGGTTCAAAGTCTGGAACTGGAAATGAAAATATGAGCCTGAAATATCTTGCCATAAAAAATAGCAGGAACATGCAAGTCTAGTAGGGTTGTATCAAAAGGACTCAGGAGTCAACCTGAAGAAGTGCCTACTGGCCAAAAATAAAAGTTTGGGGTTCAATAAAGAAAGTAATAATAATTGCAATGAAATACATTTAAATCCATTAATTCATAATATTTCAAAAAGACAATAAAAACTAATTGGTCTCCTATGGAGGATGATAAGAAGAGAAATGACTGTTACTTACAAAACTAATGAATAAAAGGAATGAACCTGTTCCAATTACATATTTATATAATTTTATATAATATATAACATATAAATCTAACATACTCAAATAATTATATATAAAGAACATACAAAAAGTATATAAATATATTAAAGAATATAAATACACAAAGAATATATAAAAATCTATATAAAGTATACATAAATATATATATAAAGCGTGTGTGTGTATGTACATATACATACTTTTTTTTTTTTAAGAAACAGGGTCTTCCCATGTTGCCCAGGCTGGCCTTGAACTGCTGGGTTCAAGGAATCCTCCTGCTCCAGCTTCCCAACTAGCTGGGGCTACAGGTGTGTACCATCATGCCTGGTTTGCCTATGTATTAACTGTGCCACTGGATAACTAAATACAACTGGATAATTAAATACATATTTTCATAGAACTACTCCATTTAATACATGAAAAAATAAATCATATCACAATTATTCAGACTCCAGTGATTTAACGGATCTAGATGTTGAGAATCAACAGCTGATAACATCATAAAAAGAAACAACCTGACATAAGAGCCTCCGGATGAAAGAACACAGCACCACCTAGAGTCTAGCCAAAGGTATGGAAGCCAAATCTTCTGGAATCAACTATCAATTTACAGGAAATACAGAGGACACAAGAAACATGTTAAACTACATCATGAATATGCACTCAACAAAATTCAGACTATGGGAAACGCTAAATGTCAAAAGGTCCAGGTTCTTTAACAGATAGAATGATCTGAGACTTAAAAAACATGTTTTTTAAAAATAAGAAAAACTAAATTATAGATAAGGGATGTACTCTTAGATTACATAATTATAAAGAAATAAAAGAAAGTGATTACTGTAAAAGTTAAGATAGAGGTTCCATTTGAGGGACAGAGGCAGTTGTAATTAGAGGGATTCTAGGATGACTGGCAAAATTCTATTTCTTGACCTACATGGTGGTTTAAAGGTTATTTGCCCTTTAGTTTTATATTTGTTTTGGTTTGGTTTTCAATAGTTACAGTTTTACAATAAATTTTTTATGAGAAAGTTCTGCCAAATGGTTAATTTCATGTTTTAAAGTATCTATATTCAGGCAATGTAATTCCATTATAAAATTGGTAGTTTCAGTTTTTGTAAACTTGCAACTCGCAGCCTGTATTAAATACATATAACACATATTTCTTTCAGTGACTCCTAAGAAGCTTCTGATGCATAACTAACCTCCATATGTAAGTCACCTCAAAACAATAACAGTGCTCTCAAGCTGCCTTGGGGAACATGGCGCCACCTCTCTGCTGAGTTATGTAGAGCCACTTTGGCCGCCCACTGCATCCTGATGGTGATGGGGGAGACAGGCTTTGATTGCCAATCACACCCCTCTACCCTTACCCCATGTTGGCTGTGGCAGTAGATGAGATTCAGCTGTAGGTGGCCTCAGCTCACCAACCACTGCCTTGGTTTTGAGGGTTAAACCCAGGCTCAAACAGGTGGGGGAGGGGAATAAACAGCCACATTCACAAATGCATTCTTGAATCACTGAATCTACCTGAAATAATTAAATAAAAGAGAATGTCCTTAAAAAGAACTCATATTTGTAGGCCTAATCTTCACCAAAGAGATCTTAAAATGCTATCACCTTATGCATAAGAGCTAAAGAGAAATACTGCAAGGCATCCATGATATCCCAAGAAAACTTGGAGCTAAGACAGAAGAAACAGAGATTAGCCAAAAAAAAAAAAAAAACACAAGGTCTAGAAAAATCAACATTGATATATTTCAAAAGATTTAACAGCTGCAGAAAATGAATTTCAAAAACAAAAAATACTATTTTTAAAAATACCAGTCTTATTATTTTTATTAGAAAGGTTAGGAGGATAGAAGAGAAGTAGACAAGCTGACTCTAAATTTCTCTAGGAAAATTAAGCAAACAGGAATAGCCAGGAAGCTGTGAAAAAGAAGTGCAACAATGGGAAGCTAGCTCTATCAGAGATTAAAACATAATATAAAATTAAACAATTTTTTTTAAAAAGAGCAGCAGCAGATGAATGTCTGCTAGATGAAGAAGAGAACAGAAAGTCCACGCATAGTGCCCAATACAACAGGAAGTTATCATACCATAATAACAGCAATTTTTAGAGCACTTACTTGTGCCAGGCACTAAGAATCTTATATATATTAAATGTCTGACTACTCCATGAGATAGGTACAATTATTGTATTTTTATTAGAGGAAACTGAAGCATAGACATATGAAGTAACTTGCCCAAGATCTCAAAGGCAAGAAGTGGTGCTGTTAGAATTTCAACTTAGGTAACCCAGCTACAAAGTCCACACTCCTAACCTGTATGCACTATGGTTTTTCTGGTTTTCATTCAGGTGCGATCTCAAATCATGAAGGAACGATAAACAATTCAATAAGCAGCATTAAATTGGAATTCAATTTTTTTCTACATATGTTCAAATGGACATTTGTAGAAAAACTAAATTGGCCCATATTTCAAATCAGGAAAAATTTCAGGTCAGACACAGTGGCTCACACCTGTAATTCCCACACTTTGGGAGGCTGAGATAGGAGGATTGCTTCAGTTCAGGAGTTTAAAACCGGTCTGGGCAACATGGGGAAACCCCATTTCTACAACAAAATGCAAAATTAGCCGGGCGTGGTGGTGCTCCCCTATGGTCTCAGCTACTCAGGCAGCTGAGATGGAAAGATCACTTGAGCCCAGGAAGTCCCAGCTACAGTGAGCTGTGATCACACCACTGCAATCCAGGCTGGGTGACAGAGTGAGATGGATAAATACCAGAGTGATAAATACCATCAAAATATTAGAGGAAAGCATAGAATTTTAAGGAAGTTCTATGTAAGAAAAGCCTTTCTATATGTGATTCAAAACCCACTAACTATAAAAGAATAGCATAACAAATTCAAGCTACATAAAAATAAAAAGCTTTTGGCTGGGCACAGTGGCTCACGCCTGTAATCCCAGCACTTTGGGAGTCTGAGGTGGACAGATCACTTGAGGTCAGGAGTTCGAGACCAGACTGACCAACACAGTGAAACCCTGTCTCTACTAAAAATATAAAAATTAGCCACGCATGGTGGCGCGTGCCCATAATCCCAGCTACTTGGGAGGCTGAGGCAGGAGAATTGCTTGAACTCAGGAAGCAGAGGTTGCAGTGAGCCATTATCACACCGCCGCACTCCAGCGTGGGCAACACAGCCAGACTCTGTCTGAAAAAAATAATAAATAAAAACAGAAATACACAAAATAAAATAAAAAGCTTTTTCTTTTTTTTTTTTTTTGAGACTGAGTCTCACCCTGTCACCCAGGCTGAAGTGCAGTGGTGCAATCTCTGCTCACTGCAAGCTCCGCCTCCTGGGTTCACACCATTCTCCTGCCTCAGCCTTCCAAGTAGCTGGGACTACAGGTGCCCACCACCACGCCCGGCTAATTTTTTTTTTGTATTTTCAGTAGAGATGGGGTTTCACCATGTTAGCCAGGACGGTCTCGATCTCCTGACCTCGTGATCCGCCTGCCTCAGCCTCCCAAAGTGCTGGGATTACAGGCGTGAGCCCCCGCACCCAGCCAATAAAAAGCTTTTTATTTAAAAAAAAAAGAAAAGAAAACACTAGCCAAGTCAAATCAATCCCTTTAAAATAAGAAGCTTCTAGAAAATAATAAAAACATCAATTAACTCAATATAAAATGGGGCAAAGTAACATGTTATTTAAGAATGAATTTTGGCCGGGCGCGGTGGCTCAAGCCTGTAATCCCAGCACTTTGGGAGGCCGAGACGGGCGGATCACGAGGTCAGGAGATCGAGACCACCCTGGCTAACACGGTGAAACCCCGTCTCTACTAAAAAATACAAAAAACTAGCTGGGCGAGGTGGCGGGCAACTGTAGTCCCAGCTACTCGGGAGGCTGAGGCAGGAGAATGGCATAAACCCAGGAGGCGGAGCTTGCAGTGAGCTGAGATCCGGCCACTGCACTCCAGCCTGGGCCACAAAGCGAGACTCCGTCTCAAAAAAAAAAAAAAAAAAAAAGAATGAATTTTAAAATGAGCAAAAGATACAAATGGATAATTCAAAGAAAATATGCTCAACCTCAGTCATAAGGGAAACGTAAATTTAAATTCTGATTAATCACTTTTTCACCTATTAGACTGGCAAAAACCACTGTTGCTAATACTGTTGGAGATGCTACTGAGGCACTTTCACAGAGTTCTGGAGGGAGAATAAATTAATATAATCCCTGGGAAGGCAGTTTGGAAATATAAATCAAAATTATAAAGGAATAAAACCTTTGACCCAGCAATTATATCTCTAAGAATCTATCCTATAGATACAATTACATTAAGTATGAAATAGTATATGTAAAGAGTATTTATTGAAGTACTATTAGTAATAACAAAAGACTGGAAACAACCCAGTCAACAGAGGTCAAAACAACCATGGTTCATCTATGCAATAGAATGCTTACATAGCTCTTTTAAAAATAGAGAAGCTCTCTATAAAATGCTTTAGAAAGACAACTAAGAAACATTAGCAAAGAAAAGCAAGATTAGAACAAGAGGTACAGCATCCCACCTTCTGTATAACAAACTAGTGAAACATACAAGTATTTATATTAATTTATAAAAGCCTAAAGAAAAGTTAGAAGGATACATGAGCTGCTAATAATAGTTACTTTTCAGGTTTTCTATCTATCATCTATCTATCATTCATCCATCTACCTATTTGTTTGAGACAGGGTCTCGCTCTGTTGTCGAGGCCTACTTCCGCCTCCCAGAGTGCTGGGGTTACAGGCGTGAGCCACCGCGCCCAGTCGCTAGTTCATTCTTAATTATTCAAATTAAGTAAAAGGCAAATCAGGATTTTTTCTAGATAATTTTATATATTATAAAACCAAGAAGGTAAACAGTGCTAGTTTAAGCATTTGGCTGAACTAACAGGTTTTCCCAAACAAGAGCACACTGCAGCCTGTATTTCTCAAAACAACTATCACTATTGCATGTTATCCATCAGCATAAACAAATGGAAGTTCAAAAAATAGGGCTGAAACAAGACAGCTTTGGTAAGAATTAATATTTAAATGTCTTCCTCAGTGTCTTGTCATCAGGAATCCCAGGCTCAGGCCCAGAGACAACCTCATGGCCTTGAAATCTAAACAACATAGAAACATAAGCCTTCACTATCTCTTATTAGTTATTTGAGATCTACTATTCACTCTGTAAAGTTAAAATATCAAGTAAATGCTGATTTTTAATAAAAGTCTAATTTAATTTGTTTTAAATAGTAGTTGAAAAACCATTAACACATTAAGGACATAAAAAAAAATTCCCCCTTGAAAAATAACTCCAATTTAGTTCAGAACTCTAATGATAGCACGTTATTACCACCACCTCAAGCTTCCCAAGACCATTTTAACTATGTAATAACCCCTGAACAAAAATCATCATGGCTCCTCATCACCTACAGAATAAAATTTTAATCACTTGGGCAACAACGCAAAATGTCAAAAAAGTCTCACCTCCCATGTTGTCTCTATACAATCTAGTCCAGACTATTTATTATATCCAGAAGGAGTTTTAATATTCTACTCCCTTGCCTTTGCTCTCCCTCCCTAAAATTCAAAGTTTGGCTCTAGCCCCACTTCTACAAAACGACATTTCCAGATAAAACTAAAAAGAAAGTGGTGCTTCCTCAACTCTCTCAATTGTTAAGACATGTCTCGTCCATTGCAAACTATGCTCAGTTCATAGATACTGCTGTGAATTTTTAGTCTCCCATCCAAGTACAAACATACATCATTTTATCGCACTTCATGTTATTGTTTACAAATTGAAGGTTTGTGGCAGCCCTGCATCCAGCAGGTCCATTGGCACCATTTTTCCAACAGCATGTGCTCGCTTTGTGTTCCTTTGTCACATTTTGGTAATTCTCACAATATTACCAACTTTTTCATTATTATTGTATTTGTTATGATGATCTGTGATCAGTGATCTTTGATGTTACTACTGTAACTGTTCTGGGGTATCATAAACCATGTCCATATAAGACAGTGAACTTAATAAATGTGGTATAGCCTTGACCTCCCAGGCTCAGGTGATCTCCCACCTCAGCCACCCAGGTAACTGGGACTACAGGTGAACGCCACAACACCTAGCTAATTTTTTTTTTTTTTTTTTTGGGTAGAGACAAGGTCTCACCATGTTGCCCAGGCTAGTATTGAACTCCTGGGCTCAAGTTATCCTCCACCTCAGCCTCCCAAAGTGCTGAGATTATAGGCATGAGCCTCCGCACCTGGCCAAAGCAGTTTGAGATGGAAATCTACAACCGGTGAAGATGTCATAAGCATTGTTGAAATAACAATGATTTAGAATATTACATAAATTTAGTTGATAATGCAGTAACAGAATTTGAGAGGATTGACTCTAATTCTGAAAGAAGTTCTACTGTTCATAAAACACTACTGAATAGTATTTCATGCTACAGAGAAATCTTTCAAGACAAGAAAGGTCAATCAACGGGGTAAAACTTCATTGTGGTCTTATTTTAACAAGTTTTCACAGTCACTCAGCAACCACCACCCTGATTGAGGCAAAACCCTCCACCACGAAAAAGATTAGGACACTCTGAATGCTCAGATGATCATTAGCATTTTTAAGCAATAAAGCATTTTTTAATGAAGGTGTGTGTATTTTTTTTTAGACATAATGGTAGTACACACTTAAGAGACTAAAGTAGGCTAGGTGCGATGGCTCACATCTGTAATCCCAGCACTTACGGAGGCTGAGGCAGGCAGATCACTTGAGCCCAGGAGTTTAAGACCAGCCTGGGCAACATAGGGAGACCCCATCTCTACAATAAAGTAAAAACATAGCTGGGCATGGTGGCCTACACCTGTAGTCCCAGCTACTTGGGAGGTTGAGGTGGGCGGATCGCTTAAGCCCAAGAGGTTGAGGCTGCAGTGAGCCATGATCACACTACTGCACTTCAGCCTGGGCAGCAAAGCAAGACCCTGTCTCAAAAAAATAATAATATATATGTGTGTGTGTGTGTATACAAAAATGAAACTAATGAGCACCATCTCATGGGCATTTGAAGTAATATGTGTAAAACCAGCCTTTGCAAGAGCTTTAAAAAGCCAAGCTACTTAGTAAGCCTCTGCTGGCTTCCATCTTTTCTTCTACGGCTTCCTTGCCTCTCCCAAACTTCATAAAATTGAAGAGAGTTAGGGCCTTGCACTGGATTAGGCTTTGGCCTAAGGGAATTTTGTGGCTGATTTGATCTATCCAGACCACTAAAACTTTCTCCATATCAGCCATAAAGCTTACATTTACACACACAGAAGTATAGTGTAAATATAACTCATATGCATTGGAAAACCAAAAAATACATGTGACTCATATTCACTACTTTATTGCAGTGGTCTCAAACAAAATCTGGTGTATCTCCAAGGTATGCCTGTACTAATTAGGCCTAACTCCGCTTAGCTTCAAAGATCAGACAAAAGTAGGTGTGCTCAGGGTGGTATGACTGTGTCTGGAGTATTAGTTATCTTTATATGAGTCTTGTTTTCATCAGACTGTAAGCTTCTGAGAAGGAAAACTGCATTTGGTGAGTACCTACTATGTGCAGGGTATTATTGTCAAAGATTCTAAGAGCCCTAGGAAACTGGTACTGTTATTCTCATTTTAAAGATACAGAAACTAAGTCAGAAAGATGATATACCCTGACCAAGATCATAAGCCCAAGAAGTGACAGATCTAAGAGCCAAACTGAAAGTCTACCTGATTCCACGCAAGATACTGCCTCTCAAAAAGAAAAGAAAAATTTGAAACAAAACTATTAGAAAGCTATACAGTATACAGAATATGTCAAAGTGTGCTCACTCATTTCATTTTTGTTGCAACCCTTGGAGGCAATGTATTAGTTATGGTTGCTACTACTTTTCTCCGGCAAGCATAATTTCACATTTCCCTTTCTCTGGCTCCCTTGAGGAACTTTTCCCTTACTTCAAAATAGTCCTGGCAGGGATGTGAATCATGGTGCCCAATTTCATACAGAATGGCACATGACAAAGATAAGGCAATCAGACACATACTGTCAGATATAATGATTGTTTTAGGCATAGGGCCATCATGTAAGCTAGCCCAATCAGAATCCTTCAGGGGTCTAAGCATTTTCGTTATGTTATTTTGAATAATTCTGCTCCTAGCCACCTTCTCTTTCCCCAACTCAATATAACAGAGAAATCTGATAAAAGTTCAATAATTGCAAAAGGAATATTTGGCATAAGGGTGACAATCCAGAGATATACTTGGTTCCTCATGTCTTAATAAAATCTATAGTGAAATAAAGTCAAAGAATAATGCTTTCAGTACAGAGTACTTAGATCACAAAATACCATTCTCTTTCTAATCATAAGATATATTTAATACTAAATTTTATGTAGCAAATAGCTATAAAGAAATGAAACATTAAGACTTAAGCTCTAAATTTTATTTACTGTTTTACAGGGGTTACAAGCTTGGCCCAAAGAGGAAGGGAAAAAGAATTTACATGCTATAAAAAACAGATAAGGAATCTGAAGCTTATATTAAACAAAGAAGGTAAAAATTGAGATGCATTTAATGTATCATCATTTGAAAGCTTACAGCAAATCAATGTGGTATATTAGCCAACATGCAGATTAGGGAGAAAAAATGCATAAACGTATGCCAGCATAATGTACCTCCATTCCATAACTACTGAGAAAATAATTAGAAATTTACAGCACAATATATTTATAGATTCTCTTATAAGCATCTTACCAAAAAAATCAATGCTACAAAAATGAAACTAATGAGCACCATCTCATGGGCATTTGAAGTAATATGTGTAAAACCAGCCTTTGCAAGAGCTTTAAAAAGCCAAGCTACTTAGTAAAGAATTAATCATAAAACTTTACTTTAAAATTTCAAATTTTGTACATATATCCTAAAAAGTTAACAAGGGTTTTAAACAAACAGATATAATATTTAAGCCAGTACTTAAATAGCTTCAACAAATATAAGGGGAGGAGATGTAAAATTATTCTCATAAAACAAACACTGTAGAAGAGTTAAATAGAAGCAAAATCCAAAACTGTTAAAAAGTAAAATAAAGTAATACGATAGTACTTAACAAGAAAAAACAGGATTTTGGATAGATTTGGCAAATCTGAAAGTAACCTAACATAAATCAACTCTTTCTTATAGTGACTAACAGATTTTCCATTTTAAAAACCCTGACTTGATCATTATACATTCTATGCATATAACAAAATATCATATATACCCCATAAATATGTAAAATATTACATATCAATTTTTTAAAGTAAGAAGAAATGCTTAAAAACATATATTTCATATTTCCTCTAACGGTGTGCATTTAAAAGGAAAGGCATTTCCCATTCAAAGAAACACATGTACTACTTTAAGACTAAAGCAATCCAGCTTCCTGGCTCTTCCTTTAAAAGTTTACTTTCTAAAGGCAATCAAGTGGAATATATTAACTGGACTAGCTGATACTAAACAATGCAGTTATTTCCTACCTGAAATTTCATCCAGTAGCAACACACACTCACTGAAGCACTTCAGTGTCACGTTCTCTCTTGGTTCAGATTACATGAACTCACTTTCTGTAAATTAATAGTTAGATCAAGTATCTTCTTATAGTGTTAGAATGAATGGCAAACTTTGAGAACAAAAATTGTCCTTTAAAAAAAAAAAACTATCAATAATTAGTCTTGGCCGGGCCTACTGATGGGCACCTATAATCCTAGCACTTTAGGAAGCCAAGGAAGGAGGATCACTTGAGGCCAGGAGTTCAAGACTAGCCTGGGCAACATAGTGAACTCCTGTCTCTATTTTTAAAATTAAATTTTTTGTGTGTTTCTTTGTTTCTTTGTTTGTTTTTGGAGACGAAGTTTCACTCTTGTTGCCCAGGCTGGAGTGCAATGGCATGATCTCAGCACCCTGCAACCTCCACCTCCCGGGTTCAAGCGATTCTCCTGCCTCAGCCTCCCGAATAGCTGGGATTACAGGCATGCGCCACCATGCCCAGCTAATTTTGTATTTTTAGTAGAGACGGGGTTTCTCCATGTTGGTCAGGCTGGTCTCAAACTCCTGACCTCACGTGATCCGCCCGCCTCGGCCTCCCAAAGTGCTGGGATTACAGGCGTGAGCCACCACGCCTGGCCTAAAATTAAAATTTTTCAAATGATACTAATGAGTCTAGTTATCAAGTCCAATCTTGTTCTATATTAATATTTCAAAAGAAGCATAATGTATAGAATCAAATGTGTACAATATAGAGTAAAATCTTCTAATAATTCTGTTCTAATAACTATGCGATTATATATAAGATAAAAGGATGTCTAAATAAAAACTTGTGTGGATTTTTGCCAGTTACGCTGTTGATTCTCTTTAAAGAAACCAACTCATGACCAGACATGATGGCCCGTGCCTGTAACCCCAGCACTTTGGGAGGCTGAAGAGGGAAGATCACTTCAGTTCAGGAATTCAAGATCAGCCTGGGCAAAATAGCGAGACCCTGTCTCCACAAAAACAAAAAAGCAAAAGCAACTTGAGCATCAGCAGTGCAGTAAAGTTTAAAAGAGTACAACACAAGAATGGATCACTGCAAATGAATCTATCAACAAGCATTAATCAAACAGCTATTATGTAAAAGATCAAATATAAGACACACTCATTGATTCACAAAAATATTCATGTTCAGCAGGCAAAATAACAATGAGTACATTATGCAAAGTACTGCCACTGGCTATAAAAGGGTAATGGACACCAGATTTAATCTCTCACCATAAAGTGGAAAACTAAACAAAATACATAAAACAATTCTTTGGACTGTGATCACTGAAAGCACAAAAACAAACAAGGTCTCAACTCAGTGAGACCTTGAGACAATGACACAATTAAGCTGAGACAGCCATCATTCTAATGAGTCGAAGAGACACAGATCAGAGTTCAGGAGGCTGAGATGGCTGGAATTCAAGGAGAAGAGTACCAGAGAAGGTTACCCAAGAAATCGCTCTAGAAATCTTAGCAGTGGTCCCTTTGAGTATTTGGATGAATACTAAACTGCATGGGCATTGGGTGAGAATCAGAACACCATCAAGAGAAAAACAACTACTGACATTGCTGTAAGCTGAAAAATTCTACAGGTCACACAGGGCTGAGAGAAGTCTGAATTCTATTCAAAGTGGAAAGATCTCAAACATCCAAGGCTTTGGACTAAGCTTCAGTTGTACAACTAAACAAGGACTAGAATAAAGGCTACACTATATCTACCATTGCAATGTTTAAAAACAAGTTTGACTCTGCCTTGAAAGAACTGTACAGCAGATAAATAGAAGGGGTGGCTACAATGCTGACAGAAACATTGTCTTTCAAGCCAGACAAACTGGGAAAAGGCAGGAGAGGGTAGGAAAGTCATGAAAAGAAGAAAGTTCTCTATGAACCAATACAAGACTCATCCCCGTGCTAAGCATATAACAAACCCAAACCAGAAAAATAAAAGCTTTGAGAATTGAACTCAAATCTCAGACTAGCCCCTGAGTGGCATATGCACCGTAAACCCAAAAAAAAAGCAAGGCAAAGCTTTTGAAAACCGAACTGATATTGAAACCACTACATATAGAAAGCAGGCCAAAACTTGTGGTCTGACCCTAATCAGATTGATTGCCTGCTAAACAAACAAAATAAATAGCCTTCTCCAAGGAATATAACACAGCTCAGAGTTTACCAACATAACTTTCACAAAATCAGGAATACAATCCAGAAATTACTTGACATACAAAAAATCAAAAAACTATGAATTTCAAAAGAAACAACAATAAACAGATAAAAACAAATCTCTATTAATCAGACGTTGGAATTACCACGGAAAGAGTTTAAAGCATCTATTAATATTATAACTATGCTTCAGGAGGTAAAGATAAAGGTAAAGTAGCCGGGCACAGTGGCTCACACCTGTAATACCAACACTTTGTGAAGCCAAGGCGGGTGGATCACTTGAGGCCAAGAGTTCGAGACCGGCCTGGCCAACATGGTGAAACCCCATCTTACTAAAAATACAAAAATTAGCTGGGTGTGGTGGTGCATTGCCTGTAATCCCAGCTACTCGGGAGGCTGAGGCAGGAGGAACCTGGGAGGCAGAGGTTGCAGTGAGCTGAGACCGCACCTCTGCACTTCAGCCTAGGTGACAGAATGAGACTCTTATCTCAAAAAAAAAAAAGAAGAACAGAAAAAAGAAAAGGTAAAGAAAAATGAATGGAAAGACAGAATAGAGGTATTCAATGGAGAAAATTGAGAAGTAAAAAATCTATTAAGAAATATTAAGAAGTAAAAAAATCTATTAAGCCTAGATGGGCACATTAGCAGAATGGAGATGACAGAAAAAATAATCAATTAATATAAAAAGAAATCAATATAAATTATTTAATCTGAAAAACAAAGAAAGAGGTAAGATTAAAAAAATGAATAATCTCATGGAAATATGGGACAGTATCCAAAAGTCTAACATACATGTCATTGGAGTTCCAAAAAAGAGAGCAGAGGCCAGGCACAGTGGCTCATGCCTGTAATCACAACACTTTGGGAGGCCAAGATGGGTGGATCGCTTGAGGTAAGGAGTTTGAGATCAGACTGGCCAACACAGTGAAACGCCATCTCTATTAAAAATAAAAAAATAAAATAAAAAAGTAGCTGGGCATGGTGGCACACACCTGTAATCCCAGCTACTCGGTAGGCTGAGGCAGGAGAATCATCTAAACCTGGGAGGCAGAGGTTGCAGTGAGTCAAGATTGTGCCACTGCACTCCAGCCTGAGTGACAGAGTGAAACAACGTCTTGAAAAAAAAAAAGAACAAAAAGGCGAGTAGAAAGAGACTGAGGCAGAAAAATATTTGACTGACTAGACAAATTTGTTGAAATAGATAAATTACTTCTAATATAGCCTCACCATAAACTCACACATCATACAAGCTAACAGAAGAGCTGTCCCCCAAACAAACACATTTCACTAATGATACAGAGCTCAAATAGCAAACAAGAAGTAATTCATCCTCTGGATAAATGATTTCCAAACAGTTGACTATACACTCCTACTGGCAAAAAATTAAGTAGTCAGATCATAGATATATTAATGTAGAAATTATATATGGGTTACTGAATACTAATCTGTTATTTAATCTAATATGTTATACATGTTACTAATTTTTATTAAATTATTTTTTAAAAGAAATTAGAGGACAGAGAAAGACGGCCAAATACAAGCCTTCACCGATCATGCCCGTGACAGAAACAACAAATTTAACAACCATGTACACAAAAAAGCACCTTCATAAAAAACAAAAATAAAGTGAGCAATCACAGTACCTGGTTTTAACTTTGTATCACAGAAAGGGGCACTGAAGAAGGTAAGCAAGACAGTCTTGAACTGCCGAGGTCACCCCCACCCTATTACCCCAAAAGCAGCTGTGTGTCATGGAGCACCAAGCTGTGCTTGGGAGTGGGAGAGTGCAGTGACTGTGGGACCCTGCATTGAACAGTGCTGCCCTGTCACAGTGGAAAGCAGAAGAAGGCTAAAATTAGCCAATGTCCACCTACAGAGAGAGTATTAAGACCGGCCCTAGTCAGAAGAGAATTGCACATCCCAGTGGTTGGAAACAGTATTGACAAGCCTCACCACCGTGGGTTAAAATGCGTGGGGCCTCTAAATAAACTAGAAGGGCAGTCTAGGCCACAAGGACTGAAGTTCCTAGGCAAGTCCTAGTGCTGTGCTCTGGGTCCACTGGCTCAGAGCCACTCCTCTACAACTCCTGGCAGTGCGGCTTACAACAACAAAACTGACTCCTTCCATCAGCTTGAGGAGAGTGAAAAGCTAAAAGGACTTTGTCTTGCATCTTGGATACTAGTTCAGCCACAATCGAACAGGAAACCAAGCAGTCATGAGGACCCCATTCCAGGTCTTAGCTCGGGCAACATATCTACACACACACTGGGCCAGAAGGGAACCCGCTGCCTTGAAGGGAATGACCCAATTCTGGCAGGATTCATCACTCGCTGACTAAAGAGCCCTTGGGCCCTGAAGAACCAGAAGCAACATCCAAGTAGTATGCCATGGGCCTTGGGTGAGACTCTGAGACGAGCTGGCTTCAGGAATCACCTCGAACACAGTGGTGAAAAGCACCAACAGGGCTCCTGAGATCCCCAATTCTAGGCCTTGGCTCTTGGACAGCATTTCTGGACATGCCCTGGGCCAAAAGAGAGCCTGCTGCCCAAAAGGGTGAGTCCCGGACCTGGCAGCATTCACCACAAGCTAACTGAAGAGTCCTTGGGCCTTACGTGAACATTGGCAGTAGCCTGGCAGTATGCCCCATGGGTCTGTGGTGGTGGTGGCCGGGGGAGATGCTCCTCTACCTACGTAAACAGAAGGGAAGAGTGGGAAAGACTTTGAGCAACATCTTAGCCACAGAATAGAGCACCAGTCAGATTTCTAAGAGTTTTTATTCCACTCCCGGGCTCCTGGATGGCCCCTCTAGACCTGCCAAGGGCCTGAGGAAACACACTACTCTGAAGGGAAGGACATAAGCCTTATAGGCTTTGCCAACTGCTGATGATAGAGCCCTAGGGCCTTGAGTGAATACAGACAGTAGCCAGGTAGTGGTCATAGCAGGCCTTGGGTGAGACCCAGTGCTGTGCTGACTTCAGGTCTGACCCAGCACAGTCCCAATGGTGGTGGCCACATAAGTGCTTGTGTCTCCCTACACCCAGCTCCAGGTGGTTCAGCACAACGACAGCAACACACCATTTCTTTGGGACAAAGTAATGGAAGAAAACAGGAGTCTCCACCTAGTAACCAACAGAATTCTTCCAGATCTTATCCAAGATCACCAAGGCAGTACCTCTATGAGTCGACAAGAACCAAAGCATTATGGGCTTGGGATGCCCCCTAATCCAGATACAGCTTAGATCAAAACAGCCAGTCCCTTCAAATACCTGGGAAGCCTTTCCAAGACGGACGGGCACAAACAAGCCCCGACTGGGAAGGCTACAATAAAAGTCCAGACAGTGACAAACATCCACAAGCACCAACACCTTCTAGGAAAACATGACCTCACCAAAACACTAGATAAAGAACTAGAGACCATTCCTGGAGAAACAGAGATATGTGACCTTTTAGGCAGAGAATTCAAAATAGCTATTTTGAAGAAAGTCAAAGAAATTGAAGATAACACAAAGAAGGAATTCAGAATTCTATCAGATAAATTTAACAATAAAGATGAAATATTAAAAAGAAGCAGAAATTTGAGAACTGAAAAATGAAACTGATATATTAAAGAATGCATCAGAGTCTCTTAACAGAATTGATCAAACAGAAGAATTAGTAAGCTTGAAGACAGTCTATTTGAAAATACACACTTAGAGGAGAAAAAAACAAAAAAAAAAGAATGCAAAAGAATGAAGCATGCCTACAAGATCTAGAAAACAGCCTCAAAAGGACAAATCTAAGAGTTATTGTCCTTAAAGAGGAAGTGAGAAAGAGATAGGGGTAGAATGTCTATTCAAAGGGATAATAACAGAGAACGCTGCAAACCTAGAGAAAGATATCAATACTTAAGTATGAGAGGGATACAGAACACCAAACAGATTTAACCCAAAGACTACCTCAAGACATTTAATAATTAACCTCCCAAAGATCAAGAATAAGGAAAGGATCCTAAAAGGGGCAGGAGAAAAGAAACAAGTAACATACAATGGAGCTCCAATACATCCGGCAGCAGACGTTTCAGTGGAAACCTTGAAGCCACATGAGAGTGGCATGACTATATTTAAGGTGCAGACAGGGCCGGGCGCGGTGGCTCAAGCCTGTAATTCCTTGGGAGGCCGAGACGGGCGGATCACGAGGTCAGGAGATCGAGACCATCCTGGCTAACAGGGTGAAACCCCGTCTCTACTAAAAAATGCAAAAAACTAGCCGGGCGAGGTGGCAGGCGCCTGTAGTCCCAGCTACTCGGGAGGCTGAGGCAGGAGAATGGCGTAAATCCGGGAGGCGGAGCTTGCAGTGAGCTGAGATCCGGCCACTGCACTCCAGCCCGGACGACAGAGCAAGACTCCGTCTCAAAAAAAAAAAAAAAAAAAAGGTGCAGACAGAAAAAAACTCTTACCCTAGAATATCATATCCAATGAAAATATCCTTCAAACATAAAGGAGAAATTAAGACTTTCCAAGACAAACAAAAGCTGAGGTGTTTCATCACCAGACCTGTCCTACAAGAAATGCTGAAGGAAGTTAGTTCCTCAATCAAAAAGAAACAGATGTATGTAAGCAACAAGAAAAGAAATCATCTGAAAGTACAAAATTAATTGGCAATAGTAAGTAAACAGAAAAACACAATATTATAACACTATAACTTGGGCTTAAGAGTAATTCTACTCTTAAGTAGAATGACTAAAAGATGAACACAATACTATAAAATATAAACAGAAACAACAAAAAGTTAAAAAGCAGGGAGATAAAGGTAAAGTGCAGAGCTTTTATTAGTTTTCTTTTTGCTTCTTTGTTTGTTTAAGCAATCACTGTTAAACTGTCACCAGTTTAAAATAATAAGTTATAAGATAGTATTTGCAAGCTTCATGGTAACCTCAAATAAGAAAACATACAACCTACCAATACTGAACCAGGAAGAAATCCAAAGTCTAAACAGACCAATAACAAGTAATGAGATTGAAGCCATAATAAAGTGTCTTACAGTAAAGTCCAGGACCTGATGGCTTTACTGCTGGATTCTAACAAACATTTAAAAAACTAATAGCAATCCTACTCAAATTAGTCTGAAAAATAGAGGAGGGAATACTTCCAAACTCATTCAACATGGCCAGTATTGCCCTGATACCAAAACAGACAAAGACACATCAAAAAAAGAAAGTTGTACGCCACTATCTCTGATGAATATTCACGTGAAAATCCTCAACAAAATACTATAATAGCAAGCTGAATTTAACAACATATGAAAAACATCATTTATCATGACCAAGTGAGATTTATCCCAGGGATGCAAAGATGGTTCAACATATGCAAATCAATCAATGTGATACATCATATCAACAGAATGAAGGACAAAAACCACAAGATCATTTCAACTCTTGCTGAAAAAGCATTTGACAAAATTCAATGTCCCGTCATGATAAAAAAAAAAAACCTCAAAAACTAGGTAGAGAAGAGACATACCTCAACATAACAAAAGCCATATACGACAGACCCACAGATAGTATCATACTGATGGGGAAAAACTGAAAGCCTTTCCTCTAAGATCTGGAACACAACAACGATGCCCACTATCACCACTGTTATTAAACATAGTACTGGAAGCCATAGCTAGAGCAATCAACAGAAAGAAAGAAAGGGTGGTGGCACTGGCCTGTGGTCCCAGCTGTCCGGGGGAGTAGAGGGTTGAGGCAGGAGAATCGCTTGAACCCAGGAGGCGGAGGTTGCAGTGAGCAGAGATCACGCCACTGCACTTGGGTGACAGAGTGAAACTCGGAGAGGAAAGGAAGGGGAAGGGGAATCCAAATTGGAAAGGAAGAGGTAAAATTGCCCTTGTTTGCATATGATATGATCTTATATTTGGAAAAATCTAAAGAGTCCACCAAAAAACTATTAGAAGTGATTAATGCAGGAAAGTTGTAGAATACAAAATCAACATACAAAAATCAGTAGCATTTCTATATGCCAACAGCAAACAATCTGAACATGAAATCAAAAAAAGTAATCCCATTTAAAATAGCTACAAATAAATACTTAGGAATTAACCAAAGAATTAAAAGATCTCTGCAATGAAAACAAAATACTGATGAAAGAAAGTGAAGAGGACACCAAAAAATGGAAAGCTATTTCATGTTCATGGATTGCAAGAATCAATACTGTTAAAATGTCTATAGTACCCAAAGCAATCTATAGATTCAATGCAATCCCTATCAAAATACTCATGACAATCTTCCCAGAAATTTAAAAAAAAAAATTAGCTGGGCACAGTGGCTCACGCCTGTAATCCCAGAACTTTGGGAGGCCGAGGTGGGCGGATCACAAGGTCAGGAGTTCGAGACCAGCCTGGCCAACATAGTGAAACCTTGTCTCTACTAAAAATACCAAAAATTAGCTGGGTGTGCTGGTGTGCACCTGTAGTCCCAGCTACTCCAGAGGCTGAGGCAGGAGAATCGCCTGAACCTGGGAAGCGGAAGTTGCAGTGAGCTGAGATCGCACCATTGCACTCCAGCCTGGGCGACAGATTGAGATTCCGTCTAAAACAAAAAAAAATTCTAAAATTTACATGGAACCACAGAAGACCCAGAATAGCCAAAGCCATCCTGAGCAAAAGAACAAAACTGGAAGAATCACACTACCTGACTTCAGTTTATACCACAGAGCTATAGTAACCAAAACAGCATGGTACTAACACAAAAACAGATACACAGACCAGAGGAACAGAACAGACAACTCAGAAACAAATCCATACACCTACAGTGAACTCAATTTCAACAAAGGTGCCAAGAACATACATTGGAGAAAAGACAGTCTCTTCAATAAAGGCTGGGTGCTGGGAAAGCTGGATATCCACATGTGAAAGAATGAAACTAAACCCCTATCTCTCACCATATACAAAAATAAAATCAAAATGGAATAAAGACTTAAATCTAAGACCTCCAGCCAGAAAACCATTAAAAGAAATTATGGGGGAGACTCTCCAGGTCTGGGCAAAGATTTCTTTAGTAATATCCCTCAAGTACAGGCAATCAAAGCATACACAGACAAATGGGATCACATCAAGTAACTAAAAAGCTTCTGTACAGCAAAAGAAACAATCAACAAAGTGAAGAAACAACCACAGAAGAGAGAAAATATATGCAAACTACCCATCTGACAAGAGATTAATAACCGGAATATATACGGAGTTCAAACAACTGTATAGGAAAAAATCTAATATTCTGATTTTAAAACGGGCAAAAGACCTGAATACATATTTCTCAAAAGAAGACATACAAATAGCAAACAGGCATATCAAAAGGTATTGTCAACATCATTGATCATCAGAGAAATGCAAATCAAAACTACAATGAGATATCATCTCACCCCAGTTATAACAGCTTATATCCAAAAGACAGGTAATAACAAATGCTGACAAAGATGTATAGTAAAGGAAACCCTCATATCCTGGTGGTGGGAATGTAAATTAGTATAAGCACTACGAGAACACTTTGGAGGTTCCTCAAAAAATTAAAAACAGAGCTATCATATGATCCAGCAATCCCACTGCTAGGTAAAAACCCAAAAGCAAGGAAATCTGTATATTGAAGAGATATCTGCATTCCCATGTTTGCTGCAGCACTTCACAATAGCCAACATTTGGAAGCAACCTAAGTCTCCATCAACAGATGAATGGGTAAAGAAAATGTGGTACATATACACATACTATTCAGCCATAAGAAAGAGATTCTGTCATTTGCAAAACATGGATGGCACTGGAGATCATTATGTTAAGTGAAATAAGCCTAGTACAGAAAGACAAGCTTCACATGTTGTCACTTATTTGTGAGAGCTAAAAATTAAACCAATTGAACTCATGGAGATAAAGAGTAGAAGGATGGTTACCAGAGGCTTGGAAGGGTAGTCGGGTTAGGGGAAGTGGAAATGGTTGTAAGTTCAGAAAAGTAGTTACAAAAAATGCATAAGAAGTAGTATTTGACAGCACAACAGGGTAACTATAGTCAACTTAATCGTACTTTTAAAAATAATCAAAAGAGTGTAATTGGATTGTTCGCAACACAAAAGTAAATGTTTGAGGTGATGAATGCCCCATTTACCCTGATATGATTATTACGCATTGCATGCCTGTATCAAAATATCTCATATACCCCATAAATATATACACTTACTATGTACCCATGAAAATTAAAAATTTAAAGAAAAGAAATTGAGGTAAACAGAAAAGTCAATTTTTGAAAATATTTATACTGATACCAAAAAAAAAAACACTTTTATACTCTCTTCTTTACATTATTGTTGAAGAGAGAGGAATGTGAACAAATAAATACATTTTTTATCTTGGTTTAAACATTTTATGATACAGCAGTAAGAAGATCTAGTCTAAGTTCAGTTTTTATGTCAAGACACAGATTAGAAAAAAGAACACTTCACAATATATGTAAATCCAATTGTAAGATGGGATTCATGGACTTTGCTGAAATTCAGTTATCATTTTCCAGTTTTTCTTACAACTTAAGTTGTTGTTTTGTTTTTAAAATGTAAGTTCAAATTTCACTATGACTCTTTAATAAACATTAATGGATTTTAAAATTTTACTCAAGTTTTTCTAGTGCTTTTTAAAATATAGACACTTTTTTTCATAAGTGTCACATACTTTTCGGCACCAAAGTCACAAAATAATGTAAATTTTCCAAACATCCCATTTTCATAAGACAAATGTCATTCAAAAAGAAGCAACTTTCTTATTCATAGCTAAAATGTGTTTTATTTATAAAAACACACACTGACTATTACTTAGAAAAGGTAAACAAATTCAGAAGATCTTTCTATAATAGAAAAATGGCTATCTTTAAGTCACAGATTTAAGTGCTCTACCGTCACTATAATTACTGAAACTTTGAGTATTCCAAAAATGTTACACTCTAAATTAAATAGATTTCATGATCATGCCTCATCTCATCACAAGATATTTTTTAAAGTCTATTATTTAAAATAACAGAATCTTTAAACCCATTTACCCAGACACAAGTAAACATACCACCAAAAAAAAAAAAAAAAAAAAAAAAGAACTACAAGGAAATGCTTAAGAGAGGCTTCTATTATCACCTACTCCAGGCTTCTTCAAGAGGTCATACAAGCTATAAACCTCAACTGACCATCTGGCAGAATGAGGCACACCAAGGTAAAGCTTAGTTTATCTTAATTATTCTATCATCCGTTAGAAAAATGAATATACCAGGCATGGTAACCCACACCTATAATCCCAGCAATTTGTGAAACCAAGGCAAGCGGATTGCTTGAGCTCAGGAGTTCGAGACCAGCCAGGGCAACATGGTGAAACCCTGTCTCAACTAAAAATACAAAATGAGCTGGGTGTGGTGGCACATGCCTGTGGTCCCAACTACTCAGGAGGCTGAAGTAGGAGGACTGCTTGAGCCCAGGAGGTCAAGGCTGCAGTGAGCTGAGATCACACTACTGCACTCCAGCCTGGGCAACAAAGTGAGACCCTGTCTCAAAAAAAAAAAGAAAAAAAAAAAAAAGAAAATGAACATAAATTCTAATATTTTTTTCATGTACTTTACCGAATCATCTTAAACACCCCACTGTGGAGACTACTGTTGCTAGCATATTTTATTGAAATACAAATAAAAAAAAAATTAGCTGGGTGTGGTGGTACGCTCCTGTAATCCCAGCTACTCAGGAGGCTGAGGCAGGAGAATGGCCTGGACCCAGGAAGCGGAGGTTGCAGTGAGCCGAGATGGCGCCACTGCACTCCAGCCTGGATGACAGAGCAAGACTCCATCTGAAAATAAAAAATAAAATAAAATTTAAAAAAAGATAACTAAGTAAACTTTTCTTAGTGACACAGATTCATTCATTAGTCATATCATCATTATTCTTCAGATAACGAAGCACTGTAGTTTTCTTTATTCTGGGTCCTCCTTACTGTTACATTTTCAACTGTCAGTACCACTACCATTAAACCAATCTAATGTCTTCTGAAGATCTTTCTAGTGTATTATCTCAAATATACTAAAGAAAGAAGACGGCCGGGCGCAGTGGCTCCCACTTAAAATCCCAGCACTTTGGGAGGCAGAGGCGGGCGGATCACAAGGTCAACAGAACAAGACCATGCTGGCCAACATAGTGAAACCCCGTCTCTACTTAAAAAAATACAAAAATTAGCTGGGTGTGGTGGCAGGTGCATGTACTCTCAGCTACTCAGGAGGCTGAGGCAGGAGAATCGCTTGAATCCAGAAGGCGGAGGTTGCAGTGAGCTGAGATCACGCCATTGCACTCCAGTCTGGGCAACAAGAGTGAAACTCTGTCTCAAAAAAAAAAAGAAAAGAAAGACTACACAATCAAGGTTAAAAATTAAATGTTAAAATAACAGAAAGTAGTTTGCAATTAATAAATAAAACCGCTTTTTAAAAGTCTAAATGATGGCCAGGCTTCGTGGCTCATGCCTGTAATCCCAGCACTTTAGGAGGCCGAGGCAGATGGATTACCCAAGGTCAGGAGTTCGAGAGCAGCCTAGCCAACATGGCAAAACTGTGTCTCTACTAAAAATACAAAAATTGGTGCGCACCCATAGTCCCAGCTAGTCGGGAGGCTGAGGCAAGAGAATTGCTTGAACCTGGGAGGTGGAGGTTGCAGTGAGCTGAGATCATGCCGTTGCACTCCAGCCTGGGCAACAAAGCAAAATACATCTCAAAAAAAAAAAAAAATCTAAATAAGAAATCTGTTTCATAGTTTAATAAATAATGTTTTCTCTTTCTTGGCTGTACAAAAAATGATGCATCTTACAATATCATCTTATAGAGTCAATGAAAAATAATAAATGTACAGGCCAAAAAACATCAAGTTTTCTTCATCCAACTAACTAGAAAAATAGAAGACCCACCATGCACACTAGATTAAGGCTACTTAGAGATGAGAGACAGTAGTATGATCAATCTGGTCTTCAAGTAATTGGGACTTCAGTTATTAACTGTTCCTTAAGTCTTACTCTATAATAAATGTGCTAAATTATAATTTTAAAAGTACTTACGTACATTGTGAGGAAATCAATATATAGCTATTAAAATATGTAATGTTTTAAATGGGCTTTAAAGGTTCAAAAAATAAAATGCCCCTTGAAAACTAGGTTTAAGGGAACTAAAAACTACTAGATTATTTAATAAGTGATCATCCAAAATAAAATATGTATAACAAGAGGAAACAATGTAAGGTTACAGTAAATATGGAATTTAAATATAGTAAGACAGTTCAACTGTCAGCAAAGTCCCTGTAAAAATATAATGAATGCTAGGATTATCAGAGATTTTTTTAATTTCATTTGTACTTGCCAAAAAAAAAAAAACCACCCATAGAATAAAAAATACCAGTTTCTCTTGTAATTTGCATTCTTTACCACCACATTTCCCCTTCTGAAAGGAATTAAAGGAAAATTACTAAGATAGGTCAAGTAACTACAGAGGACAGCAAGTGATCAAAGAAGCCACAGAATGTAGGGCAATGCTTATCAGTATAACCAAGTGAATCAGGAGACTGAATGCAATGGAACAAATTTAGACATAAATTCACTGAGTTAGGAAAACCATCTGAAAACCTACACTGTGATCTATGGATTTACACAAATAGGTGCAGAACTGGAAAGTGGGAGAAGAAAACCGTATACCAAATGATTGCCTAGGAATTACCCAGTCTCATTATTTTTCCACTTCAGAACTTTCTGATCAGCTGAGCCCAGGAAGTCAAGGCTGAAGTGAGCAGTGACTGTGCCACTGTAGTCCAGCCTGGGCAATAGAGCAAGACCCTGTCTCAAAGAAAAAAAGAAAAAGAAAAAACAACATTATAAAACTCAAATATGGCCAGGCACGGTGGCTCAAGCCTATAGTCCCAGCACTTTGGGAGGCCGAGACGGGCGGATCACGAGGTCAGGAGATCGAGAGCATCCTGGCTAACATGGTGAAACCTCGTCTCTACTAAAAAATACAAAAAACTAACCGGGCGAGGTGGCGGGCGCCTGTAGTCCCAGCTATTCCGGAGGCTGAGGCAGGAGAATGGCGTAAACCTGGGAGGTGGAGCTTGCAGTGAGCTGAGATCCGGGCCACTGCACTCCAGCCTGGGCGACAGAGCCAGACTCCGTCTCAAATAAATAAATAAATAAATAAATAAGTAAAACTCAAATATTTCTACCACAAAATTAAATAAGAGAATAGAAAAGTGAAGTTTTTAGCCAGGTGCAGTGGCTCACAACTGTAGTCCCAGCATTTGGGAGGCTGAGGCAGGCAGATCACTTGAGGCCAGAAGTTTGAGACTGGCCTGGGCAACATGGCAAAACCCCATCTCTACAAAAAATCAAAAATCAGCCAGGTGTCATGGAGCATGCCTGTAGTCCCAGCTACTCAGGAAGCTGAGGCAGAAGGAATGGTTGACCCCAGGAGGTCGAGGCTGCAGTGAGCTGTGTTCATGCCACTGCACGCCAGCCTGGGTGACAAAGCAAGCACTTTTTTTTTTTTTCGAGATGGAGTCTCACTCTGTCACCCAGGCTGGCGTGCAGTGGCACAATCTCAGCTCACACAACCTCTGCCTCTGGGTTCAAGTGATTCTCCTGCCTCAGCCTCCTGAGTTGCTGGGATTAGAGGTGCCCGCCACTGTACCCGGATAATTTTTTGTATTTTTTAGTAGAGACAGGGTTTTGTCATGTTGGCCAGGCTGGTCTCAATCTCCTGTCCTCGGGTGATCCACCCCACCTCGGCCTCCCAAACTGCTGGGATTACAAGTGTGAGTCACCACACCAGGCCGGCAAGTAGTCCGTCTTAAAAAAAAAAAAAAAAAAAAAAACTACAGCAGCTTATAGGATAAGAATTAGAGACTAGTTATCATCTGAACTCTCAAGATACTTACCTGTAAAAGAAGAGATGTATGGTCATCCTCATCTTTCTACCAGAAATACTTCTGGGATGTTTTTATTCATGTATCCATTCATTTATTCATTTAACAAATATTTATTCAGTTCCTATTATGCAAGGCTGTTTCCAACCTCTGAAGGCACTTAACTCAAGCCACGAGCCCGATTTCCTCTACTGCCCACCCCCAACTCCAACAGTTCAAGGGCAGTTAGTTAAAACCTTTCTGAATCAGAAGATAAGGGTAGTAAACCACAAAGAACAACACTACGGCCTGCCAATAAAACTAGCTAATTCCATTTAACCTGTTAAAATCCAATCAGAGAGAAAAATAAACCAAACGTAAGAAAATTTTTGCAATCTAAACAACTTTAGGATTTGATAGCATATCTAATATTCCAAAATAAATATATACAATTTCTTAACTGACATGCCATCTACCAATAAAAGATTTAAAAGGTAATCTGCTACAAGTCTTCATTCTTAACACTAACCTTTCTTCATATGCTAACATGCACATTTTCTTCTTTACTGTGCCTTGCCTTTCCAAATAAATTTGTGTGTGTGTCTGTAACAGAGTGAGAGACAGACAAACAGAGATACATTGGGTTTTCTTTTAATGTATTCACACCTTAAGGAAGAAGAAAGGCTGAGGTAGCAAAGGAAAGGGAAAAAGTAAATGGGATTATAAAAGTGATGGCTTAAAAAAACACAAATCACAAAACTGTTCTTCCTAGCAGCAATTCTCTAACACTCAAATTTGTCTTTCTAGCTATCTAACTCTTAAGAAAGTAATTAAGCATTTTTAAGTAAGTCTTAAAAAGCGCAGTGGCTCATGCCTATGATCCCAGTACTTTGGAAGGCCGAGGTGGGTGGATCGCCTGAGGTCGGGAGTTCAAGACCAGACTGGCCAACATGGTGAAACCCCGCATCTCCTAAAAATACAAAAAATTAGCCAGGCATAGTGGCAGGTGCCTGTAATCCCAACTACTCAATATGCTGAGGCAGGAGAATCACTTGAACCTGGGGGTGGAGGTTGCAGTGAGTCAAGATCACATCACTGCATCCAGCCTGGGTGACAGAGCTAGACTCCATCTGAAAAAAAAAAAAAAAAAACCTTATGTTTTAAAATAAAAAATAAAACAAATGCTCATGTTCCCTTCTAAAATGAGACCTATGAGAAAAGGTCCACCATGGAACTAGTAAAATCAAAATAACTATTTTATGTTAGTTCAGTCTATGAAAATTGTACTGTAAAGTTTTTGTATTTAGCATTTTAGCCAAGATAAAAATTTAATAAATACAGGTTGAAATCCAGAATTGCACATTTTTAATGGTCATATTTTTATATCATGTTGTTAGGAGGAAAAAATAAAATACCTAAGAATGATAGTTTAAAATCCAAATGATTCTTTACTATCTTACTACTCTAATCTTAAATCTACATTAAATTTTTCCCAGTATATTTAATATATATAACTAAAACATTTTAAATATATAAAAGTGCTTTTTTTTTTTTTTTTATGGTAGAGATGAGGGTCTCACTTTGTTGACCAGGCTGGTCTTGAACTCCTGAAAACTACACTTTTTACAATCACACAGGCAAATCTACCTAAATTATTTACAATGTAGAACTGAAAGTAGTCTATTAAGAGTGCTTTCGGGTCATCAGAATCTTAAAATTATACATTAAAATAGCAGTTCCCAACCTTTATGGCACCAGGGACCAGTTTCATAGAAGACAATTTTTCCACAGAATGGGGGTCAGAGACGGGCAGATGGTTTCAAGATGAAACTGTTCCACCTCAGCGAGAGATGAGCGGCAGGCAAGCGAGCATTACCACCTGAGCTCCACCTCCTGTCAGATCAGTGGTGGCATTAGACCCTCAAAGGAGCACAAAGGAGGGATCGAGGTTGCGTGTTCCTTATGAGAATATGTACACAGACCTGAGGTACTATAGACTTGGTCAACTTTTGGCCTCCTTTTAACCATCATAGGATGCTAAAACATGGTCTGAAATAGAATATAGAAAAATCTGACAAAATCTGTCAATCTGGTAAGATGGTTAAAATAAAGGGAAGGAAGTAGACTGCTATCCCAACTCTTTCCAAACCAATCACTGAAATCTCCAATATATAAACCAAAGCCATCATGCTAATTTTTATCATTCCATAAAGGGTAGCAAACGTACCATAAAAACAAAACAGAGATCTACTCATGTTGAGGTGACTGAAAACAAAGATTTTTACAGGCCTTTTTACTTGACGTAGGATGCCAAGGAAGCTTCTAACTGCAGAATAGAATACAGATCCCAAGGAAAAGCAGCAGCCCAAGGGGCAAGGAACTAAGAGGTAAAGCAGTAAAGAAAATGATACTTGTGCAATAGGTGAAAGGACAGAGAGGGAATCTGTGGAAATTTCCACCTTCTGCTAAAGAACAACAACAAAAAAAAATCATAGGATATTCCATTTGACCAACAATATACCCTGTGGGGCCAGGGAGTAGAGAAGCTAGCTGAAAACAGGCTCATTAGAGTCAAAATTTGACATGTCTCAGGCAAAATCATTCTTAAAATTTTGTTCCATATCATGTCTTCAGATTTACATAAGAAGGGTTTTCCTCATCCATAACCAACTAATTGGCATTTCCAGCTAGAAATAAGAACTTAAATTACATAGTGGTCCCAATGGAATGTAACAGACTTTGATTTGCAATTAAGAATATTTTACTCCTACTCCAGTAATGACAAGAGCAAAACAAAAATACACCAAGTCTTTCTCAAAGCCAATACAATAAGTATAGAAGAAATTGTGCTAATGCCTTAAAGGTTACTGAAAAGGTACTTTTGTGCTAATGCCTTAAAGGTTACTGAAAAGGTACTTAGAGAAGTATGCATATAAATATCTACCAGAAAGGATAAAAATACCAATCAGCAAGTTCATTCAGGCCAGGTGTGGTGGCTCACCTGCAATCCCAGCACGTTGGGAGACCGAGGCGGGCAGAACATTTAGGTCAGTCAGGAGCTCGAGAACAGCTGGGCCAACACGGCAAAACCCCATCTCTACTAAAAATACAAAAATTAGCCAGGTGTGGTGGTAGGCACCTGTAATCCCAGCTACTCAGCAGGCTGAGGCAGGAGAATCGCTTGACCCTGGGAGACAGAGGTGGCCGTGAGCTGAGATCGCACCACTGCACTCCAGCCTGGGCGACAGAGTGAGTCTCTATATCCAAAAAAAAAAAAAAAAAAAAAAAAGGCTAGGTGAAAAAACAGGCCAGGTGCGGTGGCTCACACCTGTTATCCCAGCACTTTGAGAGGCTGAGGCAGGCAGATCACCTGAGGTCAGGAGCTGGAGACCAGCTTGGCCAACATGGGGAAACGCCGCCTCTACTAAAAATACAAAAAATAGCCGGGCATCCTGGTGAGCGCCTATGATATCAGCTACCCAGGAGGCTGAGGCAGGAGAATCGCTTGAACCCAGGAGGCGGAGGTTGCAGTGAGCGGAGATCACATAGCTTCACTCCAGCCTGGGTGACAGGGTGAGACTCTGTCTCAAAAAAAAAAAAAAGTTCATTCACCTTGTTGAAAACTCTTCCTATAGTATCAAACCCAAATCAGCATCCATCATCATAGATTATTAGACTTCTATCTCAAACACAGAAGAAAAAAATAATAAAGTCAAACCCTATGTATAAACCCATGGTGACCTCAGGCAATTTTAAATCCAAAATTATTTGAAGGGATAAAGAGTCAAATTGCCAGTGCCCTCAGAACAGTACAGGACACACTGGATCCCATTATTGAGCATGGTACTACTACATTCAACACACCATGGATATTATTTCATCAATTTCATATAAACTTTGGCAGCAGACTTTAAGTTCCTAGAAAATTGTTCCCCAAAGTTTTGTAACCTTAATTAAAGTATAATAATTACAAGAAACAAATCACAGAGAGGGAAAGAAAACAAACATATAGAGGCCATGATGTCATTAGTTAAAATGACATATGAAAAAAATGCAAGAATGTTGATAATGATAAAAGCTGGTTGATGAGTTCATAGGTGTTCTTTTATGCTTTTGTGCATGTCTAAAATTTTCTATGAAAAACTATCAATTTTTTTTTTTTTGAGATGCAGGCTCACTCTGTCGCCAAGCTGAAATGCAGTGGCACAATCTCAGCTCAATGTAATCTCTGCCTCTGTGTTCAAGCTATTATCTTGCCTCAGCCTCCCCAGTAGCTGGGACTACAGCCGCGCAACACCACCCCCAACTAATTTTTGTATTTTTAGTAGAGACGGCGTTTCCCCATGTTGTCCAGCATGGTCTCGATCTCTTGACCTTGTGATCCACCCACCTTGGCCTCCCAAAGTGCTGGGATTACCGGCGTGAGCCACCATGCCCGGCCATCAAATTTTATGAACAGTATATCAAACTCACCAAAATGAGTTTTTATTGGCTATTTATAAATTGTGGGGGGAGGGGGACATGGTAATTAGCATTAACTAAGTGCCTATAAAGTGTTTGTTTTGTTTTTGTTTTTGAGACAGAGTCTCGCTCTGTCACCCAGGCTGGAGTACAATGGCACAATCTCTGATTACTGGAACCTCTGCCTCCGAGGTTCAAGCAATTCTCCTGCCTCAGTCTCCCAAGTAGCTAGGACTACAGGCAAGCACCACCATGCCCGCCTCACTAATTTTTGTATTGTTAGTAGAGATGGGGTTTCGTCATGTTGGCCAGACTGGTCTCAAACTCCTGACCTCAAGTGATCTGCCCTCCATGGCCTCCCAAAGAGCCAAAATTACAGGTGCGAGCCACAGCCCCCAAGTAGGTGTTCCGATATATAAGAACTCTATGGCCAGGCACGGTAGCTCACACCTGTAATTCCAGCACTTTGGGAAGCCAAGGCGGGCAGATCACAAGGTCAGATGTTCGAGACTAGCCCGGCCAATATGGTGAAACCCCACCTCTACTAAAAATACAAAAAGTAGCTGGGCATGATGGCACACGCCTGTAGTGCCAGCTACTCGGGAGGCTGAGGTGAGAGAATCGCTTGAACCCCGAAGGCAGAGGTTGCAGTGAGCCGAGATCATGCCACTGCACTCCAGCCTGGGCAACAGAGCAAGACTCCATCTCCAAAAAAAGAGCTCTATGAGATAGAATCAGCCCAATTTTACATAAAAGAAAATTAAAAATCAAGAGAGTAAATTTAATCTTCCTCAAGATCATATAGGAGCTGAACTGAGACCCACAGCCAAAGAAAGAAAAAAGGAAATATAAAAGGAAGACAATGACTGGCAAAGGAGAAAAAAAAAACCTTTTTGGCACTAATATACAAAAGAAAAAATTAGAGAAATAAGCCAGGCATGCATGGTGGCTCATGCCTGTAATCACAGAACTTTGGAAGGCTAAGGTGGGATGATGGCTTAAGGCCAGAAGTTCCAGACTAGCCTGGGCAACATAGCAAGACCCCCATCTCTATGAAAAAAAAATTTTTTTATTAGAATTTAATTTTTTTTTAATTAGAGAAATACAATTTCCAGAAAATATCACAAGGTAAAAGATTCTTATACAAGTATGCAATATCAAATATTAAAGCAAAAAAAAGAAAAAATAGAACTGTATTTAAAAACCTACACTGTAAGGGTGGAAATCTTGGGGACTGGAATCCAGAGGAGAAATCCCATTTCAGCTATGATGTTAAACCAGTTGTGTGTGAGTATGTGTATGTATATATTTACATATATATATAAATTCACACATACACATCCATATCAAAACTTCCCTAAACCTGAATTTAACATACAATTTAAAATAAATTAAGAAAACGCTCTAAAAAGTGTCATTACGTACTTAACGTGGTATTCTATATTTATCATCCAGAAGAATTTAGCATATAATCCTTATATTTGAAGTTCACTGTACAAATACATTACTCCAACACTCCAGTGTTAAGGCAAGCATCTAAAAGTAATAATTTGCTGGGTATGGTGACTCCTGCCTGTAATCCCAGCACTTAAGGAGACCAAAGTGAGAGGACTGCTTGAGGCCAGGAGTGTCAGACCAGCCTGAGCAACATAACGAAACCCTGTCTCTACAAAAAAAACAAAAGAACTAGCCAGGTGTGGTGGCATGTGCCTATAGTCCCAGCTGCTTGGGAGGCTGAGGTTGGAGGATCGCTTGAGCCCAGGAGGTTGATGCTGCAGTGAACCGTGCTCACAACACTGCACTCCAGCCTGGGTGACAGGGCAAGACCCTATCACATGGCCAGGCACAGTAGCTTACACCTGTAATATCAGCATTTTAGGAGGCTGAGGTGGGCAGATCACTTGAGGCCAGGAGTTTGAGACCAGCCTAGCCAACATGGCAAAACCCTGTCTCTTACTAAAATAAACAAATTAGCCGGGCATGGTGGTGCACACCTGTAATCCTAACTACTCAGGAGGCTGAGAGGCACAAGAATCGCTTGAACCAGGGAGGCACTGAATCCAGGACGGGGAGGTTGCAGTGAGCCAAGATCGTGCCACAGCACTCCAACCTGGGTGACAAAGTGAGGCTCTGTCTCAAAAAAAAATAAAAAGAAAGAAGAAGAAGAGGAAGAGGAAGAAGAGGAAGAGAAAGAAGAAGAAACAACAACACAATTAAACACCACTACAAACTTACTAGAATAACTAAAATTTAAAACACTGATAATACTAAGTGCTGACAAGGATGGAGAACAACTACAGCAACTACATTACTTGTAGAAATGCAGCATGCTACAGTCACTTTGGAAAACAGTTTGACCATTGTTATAAAGTTAAATATACATTTACCATACCAAGCACACTCTTCAGTATTCACCCAGGAGAAAAGAAAACATGTCCACACAAAGGCCTATAGGCAAAGGTTTGGGGTAACTTACCCAAAGTAACTGGATAAACAAACTGTAGTTACATCCATAGAATAGAATACAACTCAGCAAAAATAAAAGAAACAAGCTACTTAATTATGCAATGACATAGAGCAATCTCAAATGCAATTTGCTAAGTACAAAAAGCTAGTCACAAAAGGCTACTTGCTACATGATTCCATTTTTATTCAACATTCTGGAAAAGACAAAATAACAGGGACAGAAATTAGATCAGTGGTTGTCAGGGGATAGGGATGGGGAAGGCAGAAATGACTACAAAGGGGTAAAAGGGAACTTTTTGAGGTGGTGGAATATCTTATATCCCAAATGTGATGGTGTAAGTTATATGACCATATACATCAATCTACACAACTCAAAAGGGTGAATTTTATTCTATGTAAATCATACCTTAATAAACCTGACTTTTAAGAAGATGACAAAGACGTAATCTCTGCCTTCAAGCTCATGATCTAGTGACAGAAATATATATAAACACATAATCTGAACTAGGTAAATGCTACAGTAAGTTATGAACAAAGTTCTGTGGTAGAATGGAGGAGGCACAAAGTGTCTTAGAGTGAGGCAAAGGATTCTCAGAGAAAATAACATGTAAGCTATGTCTTAAAAGTAACGAGGCCTGGCGCGGTGGCTCATGCCTGTAATCACAGCAGTTTGGGAGGCCAAGGCAGGTACAATCACTGAGGTCAGGAGTTCGAGACCAGCCTGGCCAACATGGTGAAACCCAGTCTCTACTAAAAATACATAAATTAGCCGGACACGGTAGCACGCACCTGTAGTCCCAGCTACTCATGAAGCTGAGGCTAGAAAATTGCTTGAATTCAGGAGGTAGGGGTTGCAGTCAGCCAAGACTGCACCACTGCACTCCAGCCTGGGTGACAGAGCAAGACTCCATCTCAAAAAAAAAAAAAAAAAAAAAGGTAACGAGCATGACGATGACAGACTACGAAGAAAGAAAAGTACCCAAGTAGAGAGAACAGTTGAGAGAAAAACACAGAGGTATGTAAAGGCAAGATTAGCCATGTGAGAGACAGTAAACAAAGTGTAGGATGAGTTAGAATCTCAGAGGTCATGCCATACATGATAAGATTTATGTTTTAGAAACGTAAGTATAAATATCATGTGAGAAAATATATGGAGGTAATACGATTGACTGGCAGAGAACAAGAACAGTTCTGAAGGGTGTTACAATAATCCTAGAAAGAGATACCTGGGGTCTGAATTAAGGTTCAATTAAAAGGCTATTTAGTGAAAGACTACCTGTGGGAATGAGGAAGAAAAAAAAGTCAAAGTTAATTGAAATTTCTGCAAAGAACAAATGACGTCAATAAGGTGAGAAACATAAAAGGAAATACAGATTTGTTTGATAATCCAGGTTGGGGGAGAATCATCTGGCTTCCATTTTCCATCTGCTAACTCTCTTCCTTCTAGGCATGCCTTCCCTAACTACAATTGGTATTTATTATGACGTATCTACTTGAACTATTTTATAAAATAACTATAAGAAGTGAAGGCAACACAGCAAAACCTCAGCAAAGTTTTTACACTGTCTTAGAGACAGCAGAATAGTTACTTCAAAAGTAAAAATAAGGCCGGGTGCAGTAGCTCACACCTGTAATCCAGGCACTTTGGGAAGCCAAGGCAGGAGGACTGTTTGAGTCCAGGATATCAAGACCTTAGCCTGGGCAATATAGCAAGACTCCATCTCTACCGAAAAATGAAATTTTAAAAAAATTAAAAATAAGTTTTAAAAAAGAAAACACTGGGCAGTTTGGCTAGAGCATAATTATCAGAACAGATAATTAGAATTCCTGGTTTTTCAAAAATTTGGATTGTAATAAAAGGAAATTTCAATGTTCTATTTCAATTTTCAGCAGCAAATAAATGTGTACATACAGGAACTTAAAGAATAAAACATAAATGAAAATAGGAGAGGAAAGAATAAATTTAAATACTGCATAAGCTTTCCAACTTAAGTAACAGGTTCCAAATTTGTCTTCAAAAATCAATTATGTGACGGCTGGGCAAGGTGGGCTCACATTTGTAACCCCAGCACTTTGGGAGGCCAAGGCAGGTGAATCACCTGAGGTCAGGAGTTCAAAACCAGCCTGACCAACATGATAAAACCCCATTGTATTAGTCTGCTTTCATGCTGTTGATAAAGACATACCCAAGACTAGGAAGAAAAAGAAGTTTAATTGGACTTACAGTTCCACATGGCTAGGGAGGCCTCAGAATCATGGCAGGAAGCAAAAGGCACTTCTTACATGGTGGCGGCAAGAGAAAATGAGGAAGATGCAAAAACAGAAACCCTGATAAAACCATCAGATCTCATGAGGCATATTCGTTACCACGAGAACAGTATGGGGGAAACCACCCCCATGATTCAAAGTATCTCCCACGGGGTCCCTCCCACAACACACAGGAATTATGGGAGTACAATTCAAGATGAGATTTGGGTGTGGACACAGCAAAACCATATCACCCATCTCTACTAAAAATACAAAAATTAGCCTGGCGTGGTGGCAGGCACCTGTAATCCCAGCTACTCAGGAGGCTGAGGCAGGAGAATCGCCTGAACCTGGGAGGCAGAGGTTGCAGTGAGCCGAGATCATGCCACTGCACTCCAGCCTGGGCGACAGAGCAAGACTCTGTCTCAAAAAAAAATAATAATTTTAAAAAATCAAGTATGTGAAATTTAGAATATATTGCCCCAAAGAAACAATATGACACTAAAGCATAGCTAAACAATACTAGGGTATTACACCAACCTGCTGAAGAACCAACCCCACCACCATCACCACCACCACCACTACCACTACCACTACCACTACCAAAGTACAGTGTTTAGGAGAACAGGGTGCTCTGAGGCTGCCTGAGGTGCAACATCTTTTGTGACCTTGACTGGGGTAATTAATTCTACAAGTCTAATATTCCTCACCTTTAAAATGGAGATGATAAAATCACCTGCTCCGCAAGAGTTACTATGAAAATTAAAAGAGGGAATCTAAAGCACTTAGCACAGTCATTCATCTAACATGTATTTATTAAGCACCTACTACATGTCAGGTATATTTTAGGACCCAAGGCCCTGGCAGTGAAACAGTAAACAAAAAAGTAAGTCCCTACTCTTATGGAGTGTGTATTCTAATATAAGAAAACATGCAATAAAAAAAAAAATCTGATGGAGTTAATGCTATGAAAATAAAGCAGGATATAAGAAATGAAGAGTAACAAGGAGAAGGATACTATTTTGGTAGTAGGAAAAGGTTCCTAATAAGGCCACAAATTTTAACAAAGACCATAACAGAATGAAGAAGAGGGTCATACAGAGAACTGGGGGAAGAAATCAGATCCATTTCTGGCAATATGGTAGACTAGATGCCCACGAAAATACTTGTGATTCAGAATTTTTTAAAATGTTGAATATTAAACAAAATCAAAATAGTATTTTTCATGAGTGGCTGAGCTGAAACAAAGAAAAAACAACACAGCATTGGTGAGCACTGAAACGAGCCTCTCCCCTGGGAGCATCCATCAATCCCCAGTGGCTTAGAAGTCAGTTTAAGGGACCAGTGAGAAGGACATAAAGGTTGGGGCCTAAACAAGGTGGGAAACCTGAAAAGCAGCACTCAGTGGACGAACTGCAGAGGGGGGTAAACAACATGCTAAACAGAGATCACAGGTGGCATATTTGCCTTTCCCAGTCTCAGTGGAAGAGAAAAAATGAAGTCACCCTTCTCTCACTCGTTTAAGGACGAAATTCATACTACCTATGTGGTCTAGAAAAACTCAAACTAAAAATTCAGTTTCAAGAGATTCTGGGTTGGAAGAGGCTAGAGCATGACAGAAGCAAACACCAATCCAGTCAAGAGGAGTACACTAAACCCAAGCCTCCAGTGATACTCACAAATAAAAATCCATGGAAGATAATCTCACAATTAAAAAGAAATTCACAAAATAATGAAAAAACAAGCCCCCAAGAATCAGCAGAACAAGGCTTTCAGAAACAGAAGAAACAATAAGGAATATGAAAATAATCAGATATATAATACAAAAATGTTAATGTTTAAGGAAACAAAAGATATCAAAAATATGACTGAGGAAAAGAAACTGTAAAAAACATGAAACATTATAATTGCTTATTGACAGTCATACAATTATATTATAATTGCTTATTGATAGTCATATAATAATTAGATATTTGAGAGGAGATCATTCTAGGCAAAGGAAAAAATAAGTTCAAAGGCCCTAAGGTAAGAGTATGCCTGGCTTGTTTTAGGAAGTACAAACAGGCCATGGATCCAGAGTTGAGTAAACAAGGAAGAAAAGTGGGAAGAAATGAGGACGAAGAACTGGTACTTAGTAGGTCACAAAATACCTCAACAAATGTTAGCTATTATCCCATAACTTCTGTTGGAAAATTTTGGATATTAGAAATAATAATGTCTTCTTTACCACTTCTGCATTAAATATAGAAGCCAGAGCAGAGCTACAGGGGATCTCAAGTAGGTTCAGAAGGAAATAAGAAAATATTCCTTTTCTATGAAGTGGGGAGAGTCTTCAGTAGAGGTCCCAGTGCAAAGGAAGACATCTGGGTCTTATGTGAGCAAGGTAGAAATGAAGTGATTCAGAAGATACACTTCTGGAAACAATAATGATCAACAACAACCAAAAAAAAAAAAAAAATTGAGATGAAATTACCATTTCAAAGTAGCAGACATTTCAAACTTGGGCATTAATTGGTAACCAGGACATCCTCACAGTACTCAAAAATTTCACAACTCAAATTAACGTTTACATTCTATGACAATGAGAATTTAGCATAAATGAAACTCCCAAAGATATGCCAAACTTTTTAACTATTCGATTTAATTGTCAACTTTTTCTAAATATTTTCAAAAGACACTAACAAGCAGCAAAATAGTACTAATTTGATTTTTCTTTTCTTCCATATTCCTACCCTCAGACTAAGGCATTGTCTAACAAACCCATGAATAAAACACAAGTAATACAGGTTAAGAATAATATTCATAAGCCACAACTAGAGGTATGATGAATCCCTAAATATTAAAGAGTTAGTCATTCCATTTTTTCCCAATTAGAAAAATAACAGAAAATTGACTGGTGGATATCTTAAATACATAGAAACTACCATGCACCACGTGACACATGAAGAAATAGATGCAAAGAATCAAAGTATGCACTGTTAAATCAATGATAAAGTTATAAAATAATTCATTTTCTCAAAGCTTATCACTCTTAACAAGGTTTGCAATTATCATAACCTAATACAATTCTTGAAAAATTTAGTTAAATTAGGTTCTAATAAAAGAACACAACTTACATTAATAATCACACAGTATAACATAGTACACACAAAATTCAAATTCAAACAACCTAAGTCCAAATGCCATCTTACTAACTATGGGACTTGAGCATCATTAATCACTCCAATCCTGTTTTCATGCTATAAATCAAGTTTAATAAAGTATGGCCCCATGGAGTTGTCACATGGAATAAATAAAACAAAGCCCTGTAAAACACATGTTTATCAGCAGACCCAGATATACACCCTGACTTACATCTAGGTTTCATTCTATTATAACCGGATCATAAAGCAAAGCATTAATTTCTTTTTTATTTTTATTTTATTTTATTTTATTTTATTTTACTTTAAGTTCTGAGATACATGTGGCATTAATTTCAATCTTTCCTTCTGAAGCACCACTTAAATAACTTGATGTGACTGTTCATGCACAGTGCACTCAGCACTATAGAATAAAGTCAGTGTCTAACAATAAAAACTAGAAACATACTTGTGCAATATGTTATACTCAATGTAGAACTTGGCTAAACTGAAAATTTTCTGAAATACTGTACGTAAATAAAGAAGCAGAGCAGTCCCTACAAATAGAAATGGCTCCTGAAATTTTTATGTCAAAAGTCATCTTGTCAATTTATGTGTAACATTCAAGGGACTACCAAATGGTCATCATTTGACTCACTCAAAACTACTTTGTTTCAAAAGTTCATCCCCACACAGATAAACATGTCAAAGATGGTACAATTCACTAAAAATAGTCAAGTTCTCTGCTCATACAAATGGGATTTCTATGCAGGTTACTCGTATTCAATCTAAATGACTAACAACTTACAAAGACTTAAGACGATCCTGCAAGAAAGATGCCTAAGGGGAAAAAAAAGAATTAAGATAAAGTAGTATTTTGTTCTAGGCTGTTTATTTTAAGTGTGTAGCTGTTAGAGGAAAAAAAAACTTGACTTCCTTTACATTATCCTAAAACATTCTACAATTCTTTTTCTTTATAACCCTTTTTGAGACAGAGTCACGCTCTGCTGCCCAGGCTGGAGTCCAGTGGCGAAATCTCGGCTTACTGCAACCTCCGGGATCTCCAGGGTTCAAGCGATTCCCATGCCTCAACCTCTGGAGTAGCTGAGATTACAGGCATGCGCCACCACACCCAGTTAATTTTCGTATTTTTAGTAGAGACGGGGTTTCACCATGTTGGCCAGGCTGGTCTCCGACTCCTAACCTCAAGTGATCCGCCCACCTCAGCCTCCCAAACTGCTAGGATTACAACCGTGAGCCACTGCGCCTGGCCAGTCTATTAACTGTAAAAGCTATGAAAACTTTTTTTTTTTTTCTTTTTTGAGATAGGGTCTCGGCCGAGCGCGGTGGCTCACACCTGTAATCCCAGCACTTTGGGAGGCCAAGGCGGGTGGATCACCTGAGGTCAGGAGTTCGGGACTGGCCTGACAGACATATAGAAACCCTGTCTCTACTTTAAAAATTACAAAATTAGCCGGGCGTGGTGGCGCATGACTGTAACCCCAGCCACTTGGGAGGCTGAGGCAGGAGAATCGCTTGAACCCAGGAGGCAGAGGTTGCGGTTAGCCGAGATCACGCCATTGCACTCCAGCCTGGGCAACAAGAGCAAAACTCCGTCTCAAAAAAAAAAAAAAAAAAAAAGGGAGATAGGGTCTTATTGTGTCGGCCAGGATAGAGTACAATGGCACAATCATAGTTCGCTACAGCCTCACACTCCTGGGCTCATGTGATCCTGCTACGTCACCCTCTCGAGTAGGTAGGACTACTGGCACATACTACCATGTAGACCTGATTTTTTAATGTTTTTGTAGATATAGGATCTCACCATGTTGCCCTGGGTGGTCTTGAACTCCTGGCCTCAAGCAGTCCTCCCACCTGCGCCTCCCAAAGTGTTGGGATTATAGGCATGAGCTACCGCACCCAGCAGGAAAATTCACTTAATTACTAAAATTTTAAAATACCACCTCCACACATAAAATCCCCCATGAATAAATCTATATTTTGTTTTGGTAATGCCAGGTTGCTTTCTAAGACAACAATTGCTCATGTGCCTGTATGTATAAATACATGTAGGCATTTGGGAAAGAAGAAAAATGACTAATTTTCTCTTCCTACAATGTCTTCAGTGATCTACACTAGAACTCCATTATCTGAAATTAACTAAGGTATTCCTAGGCAGAAAAATCACTTGGTCAATTGTAGCCTAAGTCGGTCCTATATTTGTTCAACGGCTATCACGTATTCATCACTTTGTTATACCTTAGACTTCCAGCAGATAATGAACTAACATAACCTAAAAAATTATCACTTTACAAATGCCTGCAAGTATTAGGTAAATATAACAAAAAATACTTTTCAATGTAGAACTGAGCTTGAGTTTGCAAAGAAAGAAAAAAAGGAAAATCCCCAAACCTGAAGTGAAGAAGAAACAGAAAAATAAGTATCTGAACTTCTATTACAACTGCTGAAGGGGCAAGAAAGAGGAAGCTAGTACTAGGGGGCTTGAATTTTATTTCCTTTTTAGAAACAAACAAAAAAAAGTATTTACTCAAGATGGGGAAGTAGAGATAAAAATCTCTACATAAATATGGGATCCTCAGAAGAAGGTTAACCCTCAGTAAAAAAGTAGATTCTTCCTCTCCCCCACAAAACAACTTCCCTGGCACAGGAAGTTACAAATAACTAGTCTTTGGCTGGGCTGCTGATTTCCTTTTTTTTTTTTTTTTTTTTAAATTCAACAGAGATAGGGTCTTACTATGTTGCCCAGGCTGGTCTTGAACTCCTGGGCTCAAATAATCTTCCTGCCTCTGCCTCCCAAAGTCCTGGGATTACATGCATGAGCCACCGTGCCTGGTCACTGTTGATTATTTTTAAGTTTCCTCTGAGATAGTAAAATTCTGGGATGTTATTCACATAGGTTTTGAAGTCCAAATTTACACTACTGGCATGAACAGCAAACCCCAGAGTGACAAATTTAAAACACCAAAAAAAAGAATTTCAGGTATAATATACCCCCTAAGGCTCCAGGCAAACTTAATCCATATGTTCTGGTAATAAACATTTCCTAAGCATATACTATGTGTCAAGTACCCTTTCTAGGGACTAGGGATGCAATAAGCAAAACAGACAAAAATCTCTACTCTTAGGAAACATAAACAGTAGTCCCTCTTGATCTACAGGGTATACATTGCAAGACCCCTAGTAGATACCTGAAACCACAGATAATACCAAACCCTATGTACACTATGTTTTTTTGTATACACACATACTTATGATAAAGTTTAATTTATAAATTAGGCACAGTAAGAGATTAACAACAATAACTGGTAATAAAATAGTACAGTTAGAACAATACACACAGTTCCCAACTTTTGACAGTTTGACTTAAAATTTTGCAACTTTATGATGGTGTGAAAGCAATAAGCATTCAGCACAAACCTCAATTTAACAATGGAGTTACATCCCAATAAACTCATTGTAAGTTGAAAAGTCAAAACTATCATAAATCAACAAGTATTTTCAACTTACAATATTTTCAGCTTAACAATAAATGTAAGTGCATCAAGTCAAGGAGCATCTGTATAATTCACAATTACATGGATAGAAGATTTGTACATACTGCAAACCTTATCAACCTCAGCATATGATTTTTTTTTCCTTGTAAGTCAAGAACTTCCACCTATTCACTTAAAAAAAGCACTTTACAATGTCTCTGTGTCATATCCAAATTGCCAACATCACTACTCTTTTCCCGGACATTACTATGTAAAATAAGGGTTACTTAAACACTGCAATACCATGACAGTCAATCTGACAGTGGAGAGGGCTGCTACTAAGTGACTAAATGACAGGTAGCATATACATAGAGCATGGATATGCTGGACAAAGGGATGATTTGCATCCTAGGCAGGATGGAGCAGAATGCTTGAGATTTCATCACACTACTCAGAGCTGCACACAATTTAAAACTTATGAACTGTCAGGGACTTCATGATGGCTGACTAGAGGCATCTCCTACTTGCCTCCTTCACTAGGAATAACCAAAATAGTGAGTGATCACACTTGGAATAGATAATCCAAGAAAGAACACTGGAATTCAATAAAAAAATGACAAGAAACACCTAAAGCAAGGAAGGGGAGGAAAGCAAGACAGCCAGCTCGGCTGGGAGTCGAGACATGATCCCCACTGTGGGGAAAGAGTAAGTGAGAGACTCCCTGTGGTCCACACTCCCACTGTGGACTCCTGCAATTCTAGCCACTGGGGAGCCCCTAGGACCTCATGGAAACTAACATAGGGATCTGTCTGGAAATGGCGCAACAGCACTACTCCACTGAGGAAAATTGCACTGGGTCTCATAATCCCCCTAAGTCTTAAGCAGCTACAATAAGGCACCATTTTGACAACCCAGCCCACAACAGACTGAGCACTGTCCTGGGACCCAGCAGCTGGTGCACAGGCAGAAGAAAGAAACAGGCTGCCACCACCAGGACTGAGGCACAAGCTGGGCATGTGTCCCCCACTGCTGACCCCCAGTAGCAGCAGCACAGCACAGCCACTGATGCCCCTCACCCAATCATTCCAGGGCCTGGGAACCACCCTGTCCCTGCTTACCACAGTAGGAGTCTGCACATATCATTGGGGGGCCTGATGACACGCCAGCCCAGCTTCACCAGGTGGACATTTTTGTTTCAACCATATAAAAACTATTTTAAAATATTTTCAAGAATATGTGTGTGAAAAGGGATGCTTTATAAAAGGTGAATATAACAGATTGGCTCAACTAGGTCAGTATGGGAAATAAATAGTTTTTCTATTAATTCACAAACAGGAAAAAAAACTGATTTTCCAGTTCCCAAATGATTTCTCAGTTTAAAATAAATCAATTCAAAGGTCAACAAAACTGTATGCTTGCGGGAAGCTAAATTATCAAGTCTGTCACTTCTAGGAAACTATAAAGTGTTAAAATTTCACCAATTCACCCAAATTTATTTTAATTATCATTAACATCAATATATAACCAACAATATCTACTCATGACAGCTAGTAAAATCCCAGCTTGCTTTTTTACAAAAATTGATAACCTGATCCTAAAATTCACACGGAAATGCAAAGGGCCCAGAATAGCCAAAACTGTCTTGAAAAAGAAGGATAAAGAGGTCTTCCCTATTTTAAAACTCACCAGAAAGCTTCAGTAATCAAAAGGCAATTTGGTACTGGTTTTAGAATAGACATAGAGATAAACGGAAAAGAATTGAGTCCAGATAAATCCTTACATTTATGGTCAACTGATTTTTGACAAAAGTGCCAAGGTAATTCAACAGGAAAAGAACAGCCTTTCAACAATTGGCACTCCTGCCGGGCGCGGTGGCTCACGCCTGTAATCCCAGCACTTTGGGAGGCCGAGGCGGGCGGATCACCAAGTCAGGAGATCCAGACCATCCTGGCTAACACGGTGAAACCCCGTCTCAACTTAAAATACAAAAAATTAGCCGGGCATGGTGGTGCGTGCCTGTAGTTCCAGCTACTGGGGAGGCTGAGACAGGAGAATCGCATGAACCCGGGAGGCGGAGCTTGCAGTGAGTCGAGATGGCGCCACTGCACTCCAGCCTGGGCGACAGAGCGAGACTCCGTCTCAAAAAATAATAATAAAATAAATAATTAAATAAATAAAAATTTTAAAGAGATGATTTAAAGTATACGGAAGATACATGTAACTTACATGCAAATACTATACCATTTTATATAAGAGACTGGAGCTTCTGAAAATTGTGGTATCCACTAGGGGTTCTGGAACCAATCCCCCACATATCAAGGGGCGACTGTAATTACTTAACAAAAAAAAATCTTGAAAGTATGTATTTGTCACCAGCCCATGGGGAACACTATTCTTGAATTAAGTAGCACTGAACACCTTTAAATACCTGATGGAAGCCTTAAACTCAGCAGCAATTTCCTGAAAACATGCCAACATATATTAATTATTCTGGGCCTAAAAGTCTGACAAATTACTTTAAAATACAGATGAAGACAAAAGAAAATGGTTTTAAACTGCAACAAGAAAAATGTACAAGTTGACCTGAAGTTTGAAACACTTGACTACATTGGTATACTGTTAATCAAAACTTATCCGCAAAACAGACTTGCAAAAGAAATTATAAACAGGGTAGTAAATTTCAAAGTAATTTATAACAGACTAAGGTCAAGCTACATTAGCAAAGTTGGGAGGTAGCACTTAAGAAAAAACTCTGGGCCAGGCACAGTGGCTCACACCTGTAATCCCAGCACTTTGGGAAGGCCAAGACAGGCAGATTACCTGAGGTCAGGAGTTCAAGACCAGCCCTGGCCAACATTGTGAAACCTCATTTCTACTAAAAATAACAAAAACAGTAGCTGGGCATGGTGGTACGCGCCTGTAGATCCAGCTACTGGGGAGGCTGAGGCACAAGAACTGCTTGAATCCAAGCAGCGGAGGTTGCAGTGAGCTGAGATCGCACCACTGCACTCCAGCCTGGGTGACAGAGTGAGACTCCCTCTCAATTAAAAAGAAAAAAAAAAAAAGAAAGAAAAAACTCTGGAAAAGTTATATGGCTCTACCATGTACCATTTGGACACCTCTGGAGGAGAGGAACTTGTTCAATTTTAACAGTATAAACTTTATTGTTTAAGTAGCTAATATTTAGGCCAGGCACGGTGGCTTAAGCCTGTAATCCCAGCACTTCAGGAAGCTGAGCCGGTGGATCACCTAAGGTCAGGAGTTTGAGACCAGCCTGGCCAACATGGTGAAACCCCGTTTCTATCAAAAATACAAAAATTAGTCAGGCCTCGTGGCACACGCGTGTGGTGCCAGCTACGTGGGAGAATCACTTGAACTGAGGAGGCAGAGGTTGCAGGGAGGCAAGGTTGTGCCACTGCACTCCAGCCTGGGCAACAGACTGTGACTCTGTCTCAAAGAAAAAAAAAAAGACTATCAACTAGGAAATATTTAGGTACAGCAGTACTAACAACACTGAGATGGACTAATTTACATAATCCCAAGACTTTGGTTCCATTTTTTTTTTTTTTAGGGTGTTGCTCTGCATAATTGTAGCTCACTGTAGCCTCAAACTCCTGGGCTCAAGGGATCCTCCCACCTCAGCCTTCCAAGTAGCTGGGACTACAGGTATATGCCACCATGCCCAGCTAACTTTTTATTTATTTATTTTTTTGTAGAGACAGGGTCTCACTATGGTGCCCAGGCTGGTCTCCAACTCTTGGCCTCAAGTGAACCTCCCAAAGTGCTGGGATTACAGGTATAAGCCACTGTGCGCAGCTGCTTCCAAAGATTTTCTTGAGTGGCCAAAACCCCAGATAATCCACAAAAGAGCATGAAAAGTATTTTAAGGGACAATGGAAGGGGAGAAACTACTACCTAATATTCTCAGCAACTTTCCCTGCCCTACCTGACAAGCAAATGATATTGAGAGGTAACTAACTGAACAGACTTTTCTCTCTCCTTCTATCCAGTCACCCACTATCCTGCAAATACGCAGCAGCTTTGAAGGACTTAATCAATGACCTTAAAATCTATACCATGTCTACAGTTCCAGGAAGCATATAAGCAAACTACTGCTATAGAATTTGGATTTCCTTTAATGATAAAAATGCAAATGACTCACATTTGGTCATCCACTCCAACACAGCACATTCTAAAGAACAGAAGTTTCAATCCTCCTTGTGTGTCTTCACACACAAACAACTAATTATGGATTATATTACTACTACAGATTTCTGTTTCTCATTGAAGGCATATGAAGTTTTAAGAAAGAATAAAAAAATCAGAAAGGAAATGTTTCAAGTCTATTTTGAGGTAAAGCAATCAATTTACCATTTATTTTCTTCAGACTTACATATGAAAGCCCACACACATGCATACACACAAGATCCCCAAAATGTTGATAACTGTTGAAGCTGCACAATGGATACCTAAGTTCATTATACTATTCTATTTTTGCATACATTTGAACATTTCCATAACATGCAGTTTTTTAAAATATGTATGTGTGTGTCTATAGATGTTTATAAGTAAACTCTCAATAAACTGACATAGAAATATCCAATTGTTCAAAGTTTTCATGCTCCAAAACTAAGTGAATATTTTTTTTTTTTTTGAGACGGTCTCTCACTCTGCCACCCAGGCTGGAGTGCAGTGGCACAATCTCAGCTCACAGCAACCTCCACCTCCTGGGTTCAAGCAAGCGTGTCCAGCTAATTTTTTTGTATTTTTAGTAGAGATGGAGTTTCACCACGTTAGCCAGGCCAGTCTCGAACTCCTAACCTCAAGTGATGTGTCCACCTTGGCTTCCTGCAGCGCTGGGATTACAGGAGTTGCACGCCCAGCCAGAATTTCATCTAGCTACTTTTTATTCTACAAGTTGTACTGCAGGTGACCAGACCATTAGTGAAGGTCTAGTGAAAGAAATAATTAACTGCCCCAGAATAAAACAAGCCTAACCTTGAAAAGAGGCAAACGAAAAGGTGCTAAACAGTTATTACAATTACTGCACGTTTATATTTGGTCCTGTTATCCTCTAACACAGGTGGGTAGGTAGAAAAGGGGGAAGTATTTTAGGGCCAGATTTCCTTTTGATTTTTTAAGTTGATGGGCAAGAGAGACTGGAATAAAGAAATCTAAAAAGTCTCCATTATAAATTATAACCAAGAGAGGCACAATGGCGCATGCCAGTAGTGCCAGCTACTTAGGAGACAGAGTGGGGAGAATCACCTGAACCCAGGAATTCAAGACTAGCCTAGGCAACATAGTGAGACCTCATCTCTAAATAAATAAATAAGTTAATGAATTAATTAAAGGTAGAATTGTATAATATATGAATTATACCTCATTTTAAAAACAATTTAAGCCATATACAGTGATGCATGCCTATAGTCACAGCTACTCAGAAGGCTGAGGCAGGAGAATAGCTTGAACCTAGGAGTTTGAGAACAACCTGGGCAACACACAGAGGCCTCATCCCCCTCCCACCCCCGCCCAAAAAAAGCATTCATAGCTCATCTTAGTGTAATCAGCAATTTCCAATGACTATGCTTTACTGCTAGACATGAATTTATAAAACACACAAAGATTATACTGTATCTGCTTCAATTCCTTTTTTCATATTGCCATTCAATTTTCACAAGATTACTTTAAATGTAATCCTAAATTCATCCCCAATTTAACTTTTGTTAGTCACATCTAAAAATAAAACTAGTCAAAATTAAAAATACTAACTTTGCAGCAAATTAATCTTGCATCAGTACTACAAACAAAAATTTTTAAACTTATTGTAGCAAAACATAACTTTGAACCAAAGACATTAATTCTCAAGTCAAAAAAAGGTCACAAGAACTTACTTAAAGTGGTAAAGGGAAACGCAGACTTAGGCACACATGCCAAGAAAAAAAAAAAATAGAGATAACTCCTCCGCTAGAACCTCCCCTCAATACTTTCACAGCAACAATTATTTCCTTAGCACAAAAGTGATGTGTTCACTTCCACAAAACCTGGATCATCTAAGTTTGCATAATTCCCTTCAATCTGAAAAATAGATGAAATTGTTTCATTTAGGTTAGTAGAATTTTGTGTCCCTATACATGAAAAAAGTCACCATCAGTGTGAGTAAAGCACATGGCTCCAGCTTCAAGGTCTTGTTCCCCAACCCACTGAAAAGAGTATATGCTTATAAAATATTCATCGACTTACCAGGTTAAAGACAGTTTCTACAATGTCCCTATTGGATACTTCTCCAACTTCAACCAAACCGGTCAACACGGCAAATTTCATTCTGATGCCCCTGATGGGGAGCCCTGGTTTCAGAGACAATGCACCCCCTTCAGTAGGGGTTTCTTCTCTCCCTCCACCTCCCCCGTCATCACCTGTTGGTGGCGGGGAAGGGACACGATTGTCTTCGCTAGCCATTGCTAGCAAAAAGGACAACTCAGAGTCACCCTTGGACAGCAGTCGCTGCACTGGCAATGAGCACAACACACGCAATGCAAAACGAAAGGGTCTCTCTTCCAACTTGTGGAGAAACCCCAAAGCAGTTGATGTGGAAAGTCCTTGGCGTCGCCCTCCTCCTTTTGGAGAATATTTGTCCAATCTCTCTCCCCGAGGCTGACAACAACGCCAAACCCTATTGGAAGATTAAATATATGTTAAATAGGCTAGGTTTTGTTTTAGGGTTTTGAGGGGACAAGAGGGAAATAGTTATTGTCGGTCAAATAAGTTACTAAAGGCACCCCACTACTAGCCACCCGCTTCTCCCCGGCTCAAAGAGCTGGGTTCTGGGTGAAGGCAGGTCCAAGAGGCCCCGCACAGGCTCACTCCTCCCCCACTCTCGTGCAGGTTCTAGGCGCAGGGTAACCTCTCCTCACAGGTGCACCAGAAAGAGAAACTGTCGCGGAGAAAGGAGGGATCGGAGGAAAGAAGGGGGCCCACAAGCTATCACAGAGGTAGAAAGTTCCTCCTCACCCAGATACTCCGGACTCGTCCTCACCCCCCGCCCAGGAGCAGCGAGACGGAGGTGGCGGCGGAGATTCAGGGCAGGAAAAGGCGGGGGAAGGGGGCGGTGATTATTCTAAATGCTCGGCCCAGTGGGAGGAGTGAAGTACCTCTCTCAGGCACCTGAGATTCGACGGGAAGAGGCGGGGAGGTGTGTGTGGTGGCAGGAAGGGAGGGGAGCGGCCAGAGAAACCCGGCGGCGACCGCAGGGAGAGAAGGGAGGACAGAGAGGTCAGTGCACCTGGTCGCAGCCTCCAAGTTTCCCTAGTCCGCTCCCCGGGAGTCCGCGGCTGCACAGAACTCCATGGCTTCCTGGCCCGCCCCGCCCCTGCGCTCAGCCTTTGCAAAAGCAGCCGCTGCTGGCGCTACGGACGCCGCGGCTGAGGCTGCTGCGAGTGGTGAGGATGCTACTGCCACAGCTAGCCCCGCCACGGCTCGCGCGGCTTTCCTGTGCCCACTGAAGCTGCTCCCGGCCGCCATGACAGCGCCGAGGGCTGCCGGGCGCCGCGTGCGCGTGCGCGTGCGCGAGCGCGCGGGGCGGGAGGGCGCGAAGGCGGAGGCAGCCGCGCGGCGGGGGCGCGGTGAGGGCGCGCGGACGGCCTAGGGGGCCCAGAGCCAGCGGGAGCGCTGGGCTCGGGCTTCCGGCTGCACTAGGCGCGAGGGCGCGCACCCAGTGGGAGCGCTGCTCTAGTAGCACACGGTGTGTTCGCGGCCGGGCTAGGAGAGACCCTTCCGTTCGAGGGCCTATACTTCCCCCCCTCCGACTCTCGGACCTCGGAAGGTGCTTCTGCAAGTCCTGAGGCGGGGATTCTGGCGCTCCTGCTGTTGTTAAGTTACCGTTGGGTCCCTTGGCGCGGAGGAAACCCGCCCCGCGTTGCCAAGGTGTGTCATTGTACTTGGAGAAGAACACCTGAGGGACCTCTACGAGCCAGGGAGGTGACGGCGCTGGAGCCAGTGAGGCTGCTGTCCCTGCCCAATGGGAGCGAGGAGTCCCCACCCCTGGCTGCTTTCAGCTGCTGCCCGCCCGCCGTTCTCGGCGGAGACTCGGAGATTTCCACTGGGATGTCTCGGCAGCTGCCACCATTCGGGAAGGGAGGGGAGGGGACCGAGTCGACGAGGAACGGGAAAGATTCCTTTCTTTGCAGCTGCCGCCCCACCAAACCTCTCCTACGTTCATTCTAGGGAGAAGATTCCTGAGACAGCTGCTACAAACAGCGTGGAGACAGGGTTCATTGTGCCTGTAGATCTCCGAAGGGTTTTTTTCCTCTCGTGATTTTCCAGTGTGAAGATTACGCTCGCGTCATTCTCAGAGTAGATCAAAAGATATATTAAGTAGTACAGATAGCTCTTCATACTCAGTGTCCCTTCTTTCCACGCGCTATTAACAGTAAAGCATTCTTCCTAGTGAGTGAAAAATAAATTTAGAGGAAGCTGGTTTTTCACCCACGTGTATCCTTTGAGGTCAAAGGGCCTTTTTAAAAATACTCCTAGCTCCTGAAATGAAAGTGAAGTAAAAAGTGGGATTAAACAAAGGAAGAATTCTGGAAAAGTTAGGAAAAAATTGTAGTGGTTTGAGAAAGTTGCCTGAAGAAAAAGTTATTTGAGATGGCCTTGAAAAGTGGACAGAAGCCAGGCGCGGTGACTCACGCTTGCAATCCCAGCACTTCGGGAGGCCGAGGCAGGTGGATCACCTGAGGTCAGGAGTTAAAGACCAGCCTGGCCAATATGGTGAAAACCCCCGTCTCTACTAAAAATACAAACATTAGCCGGACGTGGTGGTGCATGCTTGTAGTCCCAGCTACTCGGGAGGCTGAGGCAGGAGAATTGCCACTGCACTCCAGTCTGGGTGACAGAGCAAGAGCGAGATTCTGTCTCAAAAAAAAAAAGACAATTTTAGCTCTCACATGGAAATTTGGGAAGAAAAAGGTAACAGACACAAGAAGCAAGGGAGGGCTGGGTGCAGTAGCTCACACCTGTCATCCCAACACTTTAGGAGGCTAGTGCAGGAGGATTACTTGAGACTAGCCTGGACAACAGCAAGACCCGTCCTCTTTTTTCTTTTTTTTTTTTTTTGTTTTTTTTAAACGGGGTTTCCGTCTTGTTGCCCGGGCTGGAGTGCAGTGGCGCAATCTTGGCTCACCTCAACCTCTGCCTCCCGGGTTGCAGCGATTCTCCTGCCTCAGCCTCCCTAGTAGCTGGGATTACGGGCATGGGCCACCAGGCCCGGCTAATTTTTGTATTTTTGGTAGAGACGGGGTTTCACCATGTTGGCCAGGCTGGTCTCAAACTCCTGACCTTAAGTGATCTGCCTGCCTCAGCCTCCCAAAGTGCTAGGATTATAGGTGTGAGCCACTATGCCCGCCCAAGGTCTCTATTTATTTAAAAAAGAAGCAGAAGAAGAAAAGGCAAGGGGACATTTTCTTTAGAAAAGTGTTACACATTTTAAAAATACTAAGATGAATTCAACTGCACCAAATCTCATGTGGTTGCAAATGTTTGTTAAAGATTTGTTTTCTATAAGTAGACTTAGATATTCCAGAGATGAGGCAGACATCTTTCTGACGATCCGAATTGCCGATATACATTTCCAAAGTAAAAGGCAACATCAGTGGCTTCCCATTTCTGAAATCTCTGAAAAACTAAACACCTCAAGTTTGTTTCACATCATTAAATGAGTAAGTCTGGAATAAGGGGGAATAGGGTGTGCCTGCAGAAGAGACACAACTTTCACTTGACCTTTCATACATCTGTGTTTTGAAAGTGAGGCATTAATCCATAAAAGGCCTCTCATAGGATTTTGTCTCCTCAGATGGGGCAAATGGTATGTTAATATATCTGTCATATAAGTGCTAATTAAGTATTTGTTAAATGAATAAATATCTTCCATTAAGAAGCAGATGATAGCCGGGCGCGGTGGCTCACGCCTGTAATCCCAGCACTTTGGGAGGCTGAGACAGGCGGATGGCGAGGTCAGGAGATCGAGACCATCCTGGCGAACACGGTGAAACCCCGTCTCTACTAAAAATACAAAAAATTAGCCGGGCGCGGTGGCGGGCACCTGTAGTCCAGCTACTCAGGAGGCTGAGGCAGGAGAATGGCGTGAACCTGGGAGGCGGAGTTTGCAGTGAGCAGAGATCGAGCCACTGCACTCCAGCCTGGGGCACAGAGCAAGACTCTGTCTCAAAAAAAAAAAAAGAAGCAGATGATAATAATGAAAATGCCCCCAACACAGAGTGATCACAGTCTAAATGATCCGGGGCTAAGGTTTGTAGCTTATGAGTTTGCAAGCTCACTGTTAATGCTGTTCTGCTGATGAAACAATGAACACAGACAATTAACCAAATATTTCTAAATGCCAGATACAGTGGCTCCTGCCTGTAATCCCAGCACTTTGGGAGGCTGAGGCAGGCAGATCACCTGAGGTCACGAGTTTGAGACAGCCTGGCCAACATGGTGAAACCCCATCTCTACAAATACAAAATTAGCCAGGTGTGGTGGTGGGTGCCTGTAATCCCAGCTCCTTGGAGGCTGAGGCAGAAGAATCGCTTGAACCCAGGAGGCAGAGGTTGCAGTGAGCCAAGACCATGCCTTTGCACTCCAACCTGGGCAATAAGAGTGGAAACTCCATCTAAAAAAATATATACATACATATGTGTGTGTATATATATACACACACACACAAATTGTCAACTATTCATAAAAATTTTTTCAACCTCTTTGCCCATGGTTAAAACAAAATAGTTGGCAAAAATTGGAGGTTCACTGCAGAAAGAAGCATAGAGAAGGTAGAAGGGGGAACTGTTCACTTCTAGGCAAGTCAGCTAAAATGCAATCACTAGGCCTAGATGCGGTGGCTCACACCTGTAATCCCAGCACTTTGGGAGGCAGAGGCAGGTGGATCACCTGCGATTGGGCATTCAAGACCAGCCTGACCAATCTCTACTAAAAATACAAAATTAGGTGGTGCATGTCTGTAATCCCAGCTACTCGGGAGGCTGAGGCAGGAGAATCGCTTGAACCCGGGAGGTGGAGGTTGTGGTGAGCCGAGATTGGCCACTCCAGCCTGGGCAACAAGAGCATAACTGTGTCTCAAAAAAATAAATAAAATGCAATCACTGTGGACTATTATTTAGGTGTACAACATAGAATCTTGGAATGCTTCCAGATGAACTATCTGCCTATCAAATCTTAAGCTCCTTTATAGCACAATACTTTGCACATTATAGGTATTCATATTATTTGGATTGAGTCGAAACTCTAAAGTTACTTGCTTTAATTTTTCTCACCTGAAAGCCCTTGTCTGGGTCTACATAGCTATTAGCAGTGAGAGGGAGGAAAATCCTGTTAAAAATGGGTATCTTGGCCAGGCACAGTGGCTCATGCCTGTAATCCAAGCACTTTGGGAGGGGAGGACTGCTTGAGACTAGCCTGGCTATCATAGCAAGACCTCATCTTTACAAAAAGTTTCAAAAATTAGCCAGGCATTGTGGAACACACCTGTAGTCCCAGCTACTGGGGAGGCTGATGTGGGAGGATCACTTGAGCCGAGGAGTTCGAGGCTGCGGTGAGCTGTCATGGTGCCACTGCACTGCAGCCTGGGTGACCAAGCAAGACCCCATACCAAAAAAAAGTAGGGGGAGGCCAGACGAGGTGGTGGCTCATGCCTGTAATCCCAGCACTCTGGGAGGCCAAGGTGGGCAGATTGCTTGAGCTCAGGAGTTCAAGACCAGCTTGGGCAACGTGGTGAAAACCCGTCTCTACAAAAAATACAAAAATTAGCCAGATGTGGTGCTGCGTGCCTGTGGTCCCAGCTATTTGGGGATCTGAGGTGGGAGGATCACTTGAGTCCAGGAGGTAGAGGCTGCGGTTCGTCAAGATCACATCACTGCACTCCAGCCTGGGTGACAGAGCAAGACCTTGTCTCAAAGAAAAGGGGTTGGGGGGGAGGTATCTTAATATGGAAAGCAGTTTTACAATTTGTTTATATCTTCAGCACTATTAATGGAAGTTTTCTAGTCAAAAGCCTTCATATGAACTATCAGCAGATGAATTTATAGGACTATCCTACCTGTATCCCTGTACCATAACCCCCACCCCCACAAAAAAAAAGAAGGAAGAAAAAAATACTGCCTATAAAGCCAGGCTCAAGTTTTCCATCACCATCTAATTTGTATATCACTCTAACAGTATCTTGACACAATTAAAGACTAAAAGTTTTCATAATGTTCCTTGTCTTCAACATACACTGACATCTTTCAGAAAAAAAGAAATACATAGTGGATTCAAAACAGGAAACCTTCTGCATAACTCAGAGTAACTCAAGCAAAGAGAAAGTAATTTCATACTGAAATCAAGAAGATTATTGATCTGTAAACCCTTACCTATATGCAAAGAAAAAACGTTTTCAGAACAAAGATGGGATGGAATTTTCTTTCTACTGGAAAATCACCCAATCCACCCAATTGTAACTTTCCTAGAGTATAGATTAAATGATAACTTAGGGGAAAAGCACCACCTACATGATTTGCTGTATACCTGTTTGTGTATCCCTGGACTTGGAGTTTCTTAAATTATTAAGCATAGCTTATGATATCTTAGGCTGGAAATGCATGGCAATGGTTTTTACTCCTTCCTATGAGAAAGTCAAACATTGCTTTTACTATTCATTAAATCTTACTAATGTTAAATAAGACTTCAAATGTTAGTAGCCTTTATTAATGACATTTTCATGGGGCATTCGACACTGGGAACAATTATAATTTAAAGGAAAAATACATTACCTATTTATAGTTAGAAACTCAAAGTTTAACATTAAAAGTTAATGTGGCTGGGCACGGTGGCTCACTCCTGTAATCCCAGCACTTTGGGAGGCCAAGGCAGGTGGATCACTTGAGGTCAGGAGTTCAAGACTAGCCTGGCCAACATAGTGAAACCCCATCTCTTCTAAAAATACCAAAAAAAAAAAAAAATAGCTGGGCATGGCGGTGCACTCCTGTAATCCCAGCTACTCGGGAGGCTGAGGCAGGAGGATCATTTGAACCTGGGAGGCAGAGGTTGCACTGAGCCACGATGGTGCCACTGCACTCCATCCTGGGCGACAGAATGAAATTGTGTCTCAAAAAAAAAAAAAGAAAAAAAGTTTATGTGATTATTTAGGTTCAAAATGATCCACATCAACTTACTATATCTTGTACTTTTTGTGTGTGACGGAGTCTCACTCTGTTACCCAGGCTGGAGTGCAATGGCGCCATCTTGGCTCACTGCAACCTCTGCCTCCCAGGTTCAAGCAATTCTCCTGCCTCAGCCTCCAGAGTAGCTAGGATTACAGGCATCTACCACCATACCGAGCTAAATTTTGTATTTTTAATAGAGACGGGGTTTCACCATGTTGGCCAGGCTGGTCTCGCACTCCTGACCTCAAGTGATCCACCCACCTTGGCCTCCCAAAGTGCTGGGATTACAGGAGTGAGCCACGTGCCCAGTGAGACATTTTTAAAAACATTTTTTCCCTTGTGTATGTCACACAAAGGGTAGAGACTTTGAAAAGGGCAACTTCACTTTCAGCAAACGTACTAGCCAAAACATACCTTTTAAGACATAAAATATTAATGCAGTACTTGGTGTAGTTGATAAGGTGGTAGACCAGTTGGTTGATTTGTCTTTTCTATTTTTCCCTTCTCTATTTGGCTCTTAAATAGGTAGACCATTTGCAGTGTTCTCTTATGACAGTAAAATAATGCTATTAGACTGCAATGAAATGTTGCACCACCACACCACCCTGCCTTTGCAATCTATATAAGTCCATGTCACTAGAATGACTGTTGGCATTTATCAGCTAAGTTCTGAATGGCTTGTGCAGTTGAGGTCTCTGAGAGGTCAGTGCATCACCTTAAAGTGGTAGGTTTCCATTTCCATCAGTAGGATAAAGGTTGGAGTTCACACAAGAAATGAGACACCAGGAGGTTGACTTTAAGCAGACACGAAAGGAGATTACTTTTCCTAGCCCTCATTCTCTGGGGTTTGAATGCTAAATTACTTACTAGTACTCTAAGTAAAGAGAGAAAGATAACTTCTGTCATGTGGTAGCATGCTTGGAACATTCCCTCTTGGAATACAATCTACCTGGAGAAGCCACATGGAGAACAAATGAGCCCCATCAGTTAACAGCCCCAGCTGAATTCCCAGTCAACAACCAGCTACCTGCCATGACATGAGTAAGTCATCTTGAATATTCCAGCCTTCAGATAACAGCAGCCCTAGCTGTTGGGGGTGCAGAATTGAACATGGGTCTAGTTAATCTACACAGAGTCTTGGGTTGTTTCCATATAGAAGAGATATAAAGCCAAAACATCAGGTGAAAGAGATTATCTAGTTTTCTTCCTGACCATGTTACTTCTTTGGGGGGGGGTTGGGTGGGAACCATATTCCTTTTGTTTGTTCAGAGTAAAAACTTTTAAAATGTTCCAGCCTGGTCACAGCTATGCTGAAATCCAAAGTACTCATAATTGGGCCTGCATGTTAAAGAGGGTGAGGTGATACCCCTGTATTTAGCCAGAGATTTTCAAGGGAAAGGGGAATTTTGTGGGGTCATGTTTGGGGTTATAAGGTCCACAAGGAATTTTCCAAGGAGGTTTTTCCCTTTGTTGCTAACTGAGAAGACCTGGGTTTAATTTTATTAAAGTAAATATCCATTTCCTTACAGAAACGCCATATGATTATCTTTGCTAAGAAATATGTACAAGTTCAACTCCACTAATAAAGGAATGTAAATTAAGATAGTTTGAGATAACATCGTTGCCTCTCTCATTGCAAATATTTATAGTATCCAGTGTTGGCAAAGGGGAAATGAACACTCTTATTTACTGCAAATGTACAACATCACTGAGAGGCATTAATACACTGCACTTCCACTCTTTTTTTTTTTTTTTTTTTTTGAGACAGAGTCTTGCTCTGTCACCCAGGCTGGAGTGCAATGGCATGATCTCGGCTCACTGCAAGCTCCGCCTCCCAAGTTCACGCCATTCTCCCGCCTCAGCCTCCCGAGTAGCTGGGACTATAGGCGCACACCGCCATGCCCAGCTAATTTTTTTGTATTTTTAGTAGAGACGAGATTTCACCGTGTTAGCCAGAATGGTCTCGATCTCCTGACCTCATGATCTGCCTGCCTGGGCCTCCCAAAGTGCTGGGATTACAGCCGTGAGCCACCGCACCCGGCTGCACTTCCATTCTTAAGGTATATCCCAGGCATAACCAGGTAGCTGAAAGATACAATTAAAATCACTTTCATTTTATAATTATTTATAATTTCAAAAACTTAGAAACAATCTAAATGTTTAATACACACAAAGAGAAGTTGTACATTCTGGTCCTTCCATACAGTGGGCATTGGAGGTAGTTAATGGACATAGAAAAGTTTCATGACGTATTCAATCAAGGGACTCAGCCTGGCCAACATGGTGAAACCCCGTCTCTACTAAAAATACAAAAATTAGCCATGGGTAGTGGCACACACCTGTAATCCCAGCTACTTGGGAGGCTGAGGCAGGAGAATCACTTGAATTGGGGAGGCGGATGTTGCAGTGAGCCAAGATTGTGCCACTGTACTCCAGCCTGCGCAACACAGCAAGACTGTCTCTAAATAAATAAAGGGACTCTTCTTCAAGTGATGTGCCATTGATAATGTGGTACCAAATAGGACCAAAAAATATTTAAAGCAAAAAGAAATTCACTCACTCACTTAAGTCATTCCAGAAAACATTTGTTTAGCATTCTAATGTAGCAGGCGTTGCATTAGACATTTAGGTTAAGAAGTAAAAAATTCAGTCCCTGCCTTAAGGACTCAATTCAGTATGTTAAGCCTATGAAAACCTAAAAGACAGACTTTCAAGAGAAGGTGATACCAGACATGAATTTTAAAGAATAACTAGGAATAAGCCAGATGAAAAATTTGGGGAAGGTTATTCCAGGATATGAAGTCTCCAGAATGGTTGAACATTTTAACCTTAGAAGACAACTGAATTCAATATGACTCTTAAATAATTAGGTTGTTCTTCTAGATAGAACTATAGAGCATTAAAAAGGTTGCTCTGTTTATATGTGTTGAAAAATGCATGCTATCACCCCCACTTAGGTTACACTCTTTATTTTTTATTTTATTTATTTATTTTTGAGACAGTCTCCCTCAGTTGCCCAGGCTGGAGTGCAGTGGCGCCATCTCAGCTTCCGGGTTCAAGCAAATCTCATGCCTCAGCCTCCCAAGTAGCTGGGATTACAAGTGGGCACCACCATGCCCAGCTAATTTTTTTTTTGTATTTTTAGCAGAGATAGGGTTCCATTATGTTGGCCAGGCTGGTCTCAAACTCCTGACCTCAAGTGATCTGCCTGCCTCGGCCTCCCAAAGTGCTGGAATTACAGGGATGAGCCACTGGGCCCAGCCACACTCTCTTTATAGGCACTCTTCCCTCCCCCTGCCACCCCATTAGAGACGAGAGTCTTGCCGTGCTGCTCAGGGTGGTCTCAAACTCCTGGCCTCAAGCGATCCTCCCACTTCGGCTTCCCAAAGTGCTTGGAACTGTGTAAGTCACCACACCAGTCTATAGGCACTTTTTATGTATAAAGAACCTGAGTTTGAGTAACTCCGATACTATGACATTAAATAGTATTGTGATTACTTAAAATCTCAACATAATGTTTTTTACCCTTGCACAAAGGAGAAATGGAACTGACCCTGTGCTTACACAATAGGCTGCAGAAAACAGATCATCTTGAATACTTGGTTTTTTTAATGAATGAAAATTATGTGGCTGGGCATGGTGGCTCACACCTGTAATCCCAATACGTTGGGATGCTGAGGCCAGCAGATCACGAGGTCAGGTGTTCGAGACCAGCCTGACCAACATGGCAAACCCCGAGGTTTCTACTAAATTAGCTGGGTGTGGTGGTGGGTTCCTGTAATCCCAGCTACTTGGGAGGCTGAGGCAGGAGAATGGCTTGAACCCTGGAGGCAGAGGTTGCAGTGAGCTGAGATCGCGCCTCTGCACTCCAGCCTAGGAGACAGAGCGAGACTGCGTCTCAAAAAAACAAACAACAACAACAACAACAAAAAAATATGTTAGCGTAATGAAGACCCCATGCCAAAATTATAATTGTTACATGAAAATGGTGAGTGATCACTCTCTCCCCAGCAGGGCCTAGGCCGCCACAGCTGAGAGACAGACACTCATGGCGAATGGGACCGCTCTTCTCATTCTGCCTTCCTTCGGGCCCCCTAGTCTCTCCTCCCCGCCCATGGGAGGTACATGGGAGGCAAGGGTGCAGAATCTGGTCCAACATCTCTGCCCCCGTCCTCTGTCTCATGGCGTCGGTGGGGTGGGGGGGAGTCCTCTGATCCAGTTTATTCATTTATTTTTATTTTTAAAAATGTTGGGGCCAGGCGCGGTGGCTCATCCCTGTAATCCCAGCACTTTGGGAGGCCGAGACGGGCGAATCACCTGAGGTAAGGAGTTTGAGACCAGCCTGGCCAACATGGAGAAGCCCTGCCTCTACTAAAAATACAAAATTAGCCAGGTGTGGTGGCGCATGCCTGTAATCCCAGGACGGAGGCTGAGGCAGGAGAATCGCTTGAACCCAGGAGGCAGAGGTCACAGTGAGCCGAGATCGCACCATTGCACTCCAGCCTGGGCAACAAGAGAGAAACTCCGTCCAAGAATAAATAAATAAATAAATAAATAGGCAGGACACAGTGGCTCACACTTGTAATCCCAGCACTTTGGGAGGACAAGGCGGGTGGGTCACCTGAGGTCAAGAGTTCAAGACCAGCCTGGCCAACATGGTGAAACCCCAGCTCTACCAAAAATACAAAAATTAGCAGGGCGTGGTGGCACATGTCTGTAATCCCAGCTACTAGGGAGTCTGAGGAAGGAGAATTGCTTGAACCTAGTAGGCAGAGGTTGCAGTGAGCCCAGATCTCACCACTGCACTCCAGCCTGGGCGACAGAGTGAGACTCCAGCTTAAAAAAATAATAATAATAATTTTGTTTTCAAAAAACAGAAAAGGGAAAAAAAAAAAAAAAGGTGAGTCTGGGAATGGCAAGCAGGTTGTTAATGGGACTTGACTAGAGATGAAGCTAGAGGCCAGACGAGGCAGCTCACGCCTGTAATCTAAGCACTTTGAGAGGCTGAGGTGGGCAGATGGCTTGAACCCAGGACAGCCTGGGCAACATGGCAAAACCCTGTCTAAAAAAAAAAAAAAAAGCCCAGCATAGGGTCACATGTCTGTAGTCCCAGCTACTGAGTACTCGAGAGGCTGAGGTGGGAGGACAGCTTAAGCCTGGGAAGTCTAGGCTGCAGTGAGCCATGAAGGCGCCACTGCACTCCAGCCTGGGTGACACGAGACCCTGTCTCAAAAAAAAGAGAGATGAGGCTAGAGAGGTGGGAGGGACCACTGTAAACCTGGCTTTGGACTTCCAGACTGGACTCTACCCTGAAGGCAACCTGCTGCCTTTAAAGGATTTCAATCAATAACATAACAGGATTTCACTGGCCCCTTAAGAAAATCCCGGCCGGTCGGGGTGGCTCACGCCTGTAATCCCAACACTTTGGGGGGCCAAGGCAGGCAGATCACCTGAGGTCGGGAGTTCGAGACCAGCCTGACCAACATGGAGAAACCTTGTCTCTATTAAAAATACAAAAAATTAGCCGGGCGTGATGGCGCATGCCTTTAATTCCAGCTACTCAGGAGGCTGAGGCAGGAGAATCGCTTGAACCTGGGAGGCGGAGGTTGTGGTGAGCCGAGATCGCGCCATTGCACTCCAGCCTGGGCAACAAGGGCGAAACTCTGTCTCAAAAAAAGAAAATTACTAGCAGCTACCCAAGCCCCACTATATATTTGGGTAGAATCATCCATTATATAGAACTGATGGAGTGCAGTGTTTACATGATTCTGTAATTTGGATTTTAAAGATGAAAAATTGTGTGGGATGAGATGATTAACATATTTTCATTGCAGAAGGAGGCTTAGTTTTAGGCTTTTTTCCTCAGAATGTTGAAAGATTAAGAAAAATGTCATCTTGGGCCAGATGCGGTGGCTCACACTTGTAATCCCAACACTTTGGGAGGACAAGGCGGGTGGGTCACCTGAGGTCAGGAGTTCAAGACCAGCCTGGCCAACATGGTGAAATCCCAGCTCTACTAAAAATACAAAACTTATATTTTTAGATACACTATCTTTAGTGAGGAGCTGTGTATAAGTATTATTTAACTGTTAAGCAAATACTTGAAACATATTTGGAAGATTCATGTTGCTGTGTGTGGCACATCATCCTACGAAACTGGTGTGACACAGTCCTAGAAAAATATATGGTTGCCTTTGTCATACATGCAGCCAGCCTCAAATATAGAAAATGACATCTTGAAGCTGTAATTCCCCAATTCTGTGGGTCTTAATCTTGAGTCATTAGATTCACCTGGAACCTTAAGCATCACCTGATAGAGTTTATAAATGCTAATACCTGATAGGTGCAGCACCAACATAATACGCATGGAGGTCTTGGAATCATTTACCAAGAAGGTCCTGAGCACAGAAGTTGGTGAGATGGCAAAGCAATATATGGAGAAAAGCCTTTTGGTTCCAGACCATGTGATCACACGCCTAATGATGTCCGAGCTGGAGAATAGGCCTGGCCAGCACTGGCTCCTCGATGGTTTTCCTAGGACATTAGGACAAGCCGAAGCCCTGGACAAAATCTGTGAAGTGGATCTAGTGATCAGTTTGAACATTTCATTTGAAACACTTAAAGATCATCTCAGCCGCCATTGGATTCACCCTCCTAGCGGAAGGGTATATAACCTGGACTTCAATCCACCTCATGTATATGGTATTGATGATGTCACTGGTGAACCATCAGTCCAGCAGGAGGATGATAAACCTGAAGCAGTTGCTGCCAGGCTAAGACAGTACAAAGACGTGGCAAAGCCAGTTATTGAATTACACAAAAGCCAAGGAGTGTTCCACCAATATTCTTCTGGGACGGAGACGAACAAGATCTGGCCCTACGTTTATGCACTTTTCTCGAACAAGATCACACCTATTCAGTCCAAAGACGCATATCGACCCTGCCCAGTGGAAGAACCAGGAAGATGTGGTCGTCCATTCAATTGAGTGTGTAGTATTGATGCTGTGTCCAAATTAGAAGCTAGCTGAGGTAGCTTGCAGCATCTTTTCTAGTTGAAATGGCAAACTGATAGGAAAACAAATGAGTAGCAAGAGTTCACGAAGAGGCCCTCCTCTGCCTTTCAAAAGGAAGGTCACCTACACGTTTAAGGTGTCTCTGCACATGTCTCAAGCCCTTCACAAGAAAGCAAGTACAGTGTGGGAATCCTCAAAAAGCATGGGAAGTCTAAGTATTTAGCTACATAAATGTTGTAAGATCATATCTTATGTATAGAAGTAATAAGATCATTGGAATTACTGGAAAAATTGAATAGTTAAGGTTTCTATTCAGGACAATAAAGTGTATTTTGAAAGTGTTGCTAACTATTGATGCTGACAGGGTCTCACTCCTATGAGTGACCCAAACATATTATAAATAGGTGGTAAAGGGAATGCAGCCGGTGGGGTTGAGCAGAATGTTATACTAGCTGTGCCTGGACTGAGTATAACAGCTTTATGATTATGGGAAAACAAAATCTTTATTTTTTTTTCTGTTCCAAAGATTCATCCTATGGAGTGGCCATAAAGTATAGAATTAGACACTAATATTTTGTCATTCATTATAACATAATATCAATAAACCATTTGTTAAAATAAAAAAATAAATAAATAAATGCTAATACCCAAGTCGATCACATCAGAATTTCAACTGGGACCCAGACAGATATCAGATATCAGTGGTTTTTTTGTTTTTTTTTTTTAAATATAGCTTTCTAGGTAATTCTTTTTTTTTTTTTTTTTTTTTGAGACGGAGTCTTGCTCAGCCGCCCAAGCTAGAGTGCAGTAGTATGATCTCGGCTCACTGCAACCACCGTCTCCCAGATTCAAGTGATTCTCCCATCTCAGCCTCTGAGCAGCTGGGATTACAGGAACCCACCATCACGCCTAGTTAATGCTTGTATTTTAATAGAGACAGGGTTTCACCATGTTGGCCAGGTTCGTCTTGAACTCCTGACCTCAGGTGATCCGCCCACCTCAGCCACCCAAAGTGCTAAGATTACAGATGTGAGCCACTGCACCCAGCCAAAGTTTATTTCTAAATCAAAATGTGGTTAGTAGGCTGGGCACAGTGCTCACATTTGTAATCCCAGCATTTTGGGAGGCCAATATAGGTGGATCCCTTGAGGCCAGGAGTTCAAGACCAGCCTGGCCAACATGGTGAAACCCTGTCGCTACAAAAAATCCAAAAAATAGCTGGGGCTGGGGGCAGTGGCTCACGCCTGTAATCCCAGCACTTTGGCAGGCAGAGGTGGACGGATCCACCTGAGGTCAGGAATTTGAGACCAGCCTGGCAAACACAGTAAAACCTCATCTCTACTAAAAATGCAAAAATTAGCCAGGTATGGCCACACATGCCTGTAAATCCCAGCTACTCGGCAGGCTGAGGCAGGAGAATCACTCAAACCGGGGAGGCGGAGGTTGCAGTGAGGCAAGATCAGGCTGCTGCACTCCAGCCTGGGCAACAGAGTAAGACTCTGTCTCAAAAAAATAAATAAATAAAATAAAATAGAATAAAATAAAATTATCCAGGCATGGTGGCGCACCCTGGTAATCCCAGCTACTCATGAGGCTGAGACACAAGAATCACTAGAAGCCAGGAGGCGGAGGCTGCAGTGAGCTGAGATCTCGCCACTGCACCTCAGCCTGGGTGACACAGCGAGACTCTGCAAAAAAAAAAAAGAAAAGAAAAGAAAAAAGGTGTGGTTAGTAAACAAGAAATTATCATTTAGGAAAATGTACTCTAATTTCCAGAATCTAATGAGATTAATGGAAGTTCCATGATCAGCAACTACAGAAAAAATTATATTATGTTGTACAGTAAAATTAGAAGGTCTTTATTCCTCTGCTAAATTAAACCTTAGATCATTTTACTTAAGTGTTTAAGCTTTACAAAATATATATTTCACTTATGTCATTTTAACTAGTTGAGAAAAATCTGATGCAGAAAGTAACACATAGCAGTACTGATCTAGTTTTAGTTCCATGAGTCATAATCGTAGAAGCTCGGAAGACGAAAAAGAGAGAGAGAGAGAGAAAATCTATTGAATTGAGGCCCTGGAAAAATGAGGTAAGACTAACTTAAATGGAAACAAGTTTGGTAAGCCACCTCCAGACTATAGTACACGTTTATTACATTCAGCCTTTGTGTTGTGTTCTTTACAGATGGATGAGAATTAAGAAAAGAATATAGGCTGGGCGCGGTGGCTCACGCCTGTAATCCCAGCACTTTGGGAGGCCGAGGAAGGCAGATCACCTGAGGTCAGGAGTTCGAGATCAGCCTGACCAATATGATGAAACCCCGTCTCTACTAAAAATACAAAAATTAGCCAAGCGTGGTGGCATGTGCCTGTAATCCCAGCTACTTGGGAGGCTGAGACAGAAGAATCCCTTGAACCTGGGAGGCAGAGGTTGCAGTGAACCAAGATCGCGCCATTGTACTCCAGCCTGGGCAACAAGAGCAAAACTCTGTCTCAAAAAAAAAAAAATGTAATTTTCCTCTTTTTCTAATTCTCCCTCAGCCATTATTAACCAATAACCAAGGTGGTAGCATACAAGGTGAACAGAACAATTGAGCATATTACTGTTCTTTTCCTTTTTTTTTTTTTAAGTTCCCAAACATTTGACTGTTAAATATTTGGAAACCAAAGTGAATTCACTTTTTTTTGGTACTGCTAATTTAATTTGGAATTGTGATAATTCAGCAAGCTAGGTAAATATTACCCTTGCAATAGGAAGAATGAAAGAAGACCACAGCCATATCCCCTAAGGTTTCAATTCCAAATGCAGAGATGAGTGCAACTGCCTGGCTGGTGTGAAGAACAGATGGTGACCAGGCAAGAATAAAAGCAAAGAGACCGTTTAAGACAACACTTAAATAGTCTAAGCAAGGTGGAGGCTGAAAAGAAAAAGAAAAGGATTCAAGATATATTTTGTTGAGCGCTGTGGCTCACACCTGTAATCTCAGCAATTTGGGAGGCAGAGGTGGGCGGATCGCTTGAACTCACAAGTTCAAGACCAGCCTGGGCAACATGGTGAAACCCCCGTCTCTACAAAAAAAAATACAAAAATTAGCCGGGCATGATGGTGCTAGCCGGTAGTCCCAGCTACTCAGGAGGCTAAGGTGGGAGAATCACCTGAACCCAGGAGGTCGAGGCTGCAGTCAGTCAAGATGGTGACACTGCACTCAAGGCTGGGCAACAGAGTGAAAACCTGTCTCAAAAAAAAAAAAAAAAGAAAGAAAAGAAAAGAGCACCAATGGGATCTGTTACTGTATTGGACATGAGGGAGTGAGGAAGACTGAAAAGGGAGGAACAAAAGATAGCTTCTAGGTTTTTGACTTGAGCAAGTGGGGAGAATACACCAGTGACTGAGGTGTTCCTGACGGGAGTTGAGCTAGAAGAGGACAAGCAGTGAAATCAAGGAGCAGCTTCGCTTGCTTACCACTGACCAGGCTCTGGAAGGCATTTTAAATTTCTTTTTCTCTGTGTTAGATGGTAAAGAGGAGACTCAAGACCAAGCCTGGGGCTCTTTGAAAGGTAAATAGGGGTGCTCAGAGAAGAAGGAACTAGGAGATTGAGAAAAGAGGGGCCAATGTGATAGACAGAAAATAGGAATGTGAAGTTAGGGAAGCCAAGGAGGAAAGTGACTCAAGCAGGAGGAAAATGATCAGGATGTGATTGTGCTTACTCATGTCCCTGGTGAGTATGATAATTGCTAATGGAAAGTTATGAGACATATCTGTACTGGTGACTGCACCTGGGAAAGAGCATGTATTTGTGCTACAGCGACATTCACATGCTCAGTTTTCCCCTCCACCTTTCCCCACAAAATGTTCGTTATATGTCAGGAAACTGATGACAGCACATTTGTTATTTCCCTTAACTATATTTCTTACCTCTGCTTTAAATAATATTGAGAGATCTTACATAATTGCAAAAGCAATGCATGTTAATGAAGGAAGTTTGGGAAATGTAGAAAAGCTCAAAAATGAAAGAAAAAAACACACCCAAGGGGCCGGGCACGTTCGCTCACGCCTGTAATCCCAGCACGTTGGGAGGCAGACACAGGCAGATCATGAGGTCAGGAGTTTGAGACCAGCCTGACCAACATGGTAAAACCCCATCTCTAAAAAAAAAAAAAAAACACAAATATTAGCTGGTTGCAGTGGTGCGCACCTGTAATTCCTGCTACTCAGGAGGCTGAGGCAGGAGGATCACTTAAACTTGGGAAGTGGAGGTTGCAGTGAGCCGAGACGGCACCACTGCACTCCAGCCTGGGCAACAGAGTTGAGATTATGCACAACATACTGTACCCTGCTTTTTTTTCATGTAAAAATATATCATTAACATTTTCCATGTCACTTGTGGGATTTGGGGTTTTTTTTGTTTTTGTTTTGTTTTGTTTTGTTTTTTGAGATGGACTCTTGCTCTGTCACTCAGGCTGAAGTGCAGTGGTGCAGTCTTGGCTCACTGCAACCTTCGCCTCCTAGGTTCAAGTGATTCTTCGGCCTCAGCCTCCTGAGTAGCTGGGACTACAGGCACCCACCACCACGCCCAGCTAATTTTTGAATTTTTAGTAGAGACGGGGTTTCGCCATATTGGCCAGGCTGGTCTCGAACTCTTGACCTCAAGTGATCCACCTGCCTTGGACTCTCAAAATGCTAAGATTATTATAGGCGTGAGATACTGCGTCCAGCGACTTGTGTTTAAATATTAATTGTATATAATATAACTGTAAATAACTATATTAATATATGACTAAACCATAATAAATCAATTTAAGCAATCTTCTATTATTTAAATTCAAGTTTTTTCCTGACGTTTGCTATTATAAACATCATGAAATTGTGTACTAGTTACCAGCATAGGCTTTAGCACCAGCACATCTGGTGCTACTACCATGACTTACTGGCTGTGTATTTATGAGAAATTATTGAACAAATTATTGAAGTTTCAGTTTCCTCACCTATAAAACGACTATACTAAGAGGGCCAGGCATGGTGGCTCACGCTTATAATTCCAGCACTTTGAGAGGCTGAGGTGGCAGATCACTTGAGTTCAAGAGTTCAAGACCAGCTAGGGCAACATACGGAGACCCCCGTCTCTAAAAAAAATACAAAAATTAGCCACTCATGGTGATGCACGCCTGTAGTCCCAGCTGCTTGGGAGGCTGAGGTGGGAAAGCCACTTGAGCCCAGGAAGTTGACGCTGCAGTGAGTTGAGATGGCACCACTGCACTCCAGCCTGGATGACAGAGCAAGACCCTGTCCCCACCCGCCCCTCCCCAAAAAAGGGGAAAAAAAGTCTATACTAAGAATACCCGCCGGGCCGTGGCTCAAGCCTGTAATCCCAGCACTTTGGGAGGCCGAGACGCATGGATCACGAGGTCAGGAGATCGAGACCATCCTACACATGGTGAAAACCCCTGCCCCTATTAAGAAATACAAAACTAGCCATGCAGGTGGCGGCGTCTGTAGTCCCAGCTACTCGGGAGGCTGAGGCCGGAGAACGGCGTGAACTGGAGGCATGGAGCTTGCAGTGAGCTGAGATCCGCCACTGCACTCCAGCCCGGCGACAGAGCTTGGAGACTGGCCTCAAAAAAGAATACCCATGGTGAGGATTACAGGTAAAGCACTCACCATGATACTCCAAAAGCAATTATTGCTTAATAAATGTAAGCCATTATTAGAGTAATTAAGGCATGACTGCATTTTATTTTATTTTATTTTATTTTATTTTATTTTATTTTATTTTATTTTATTTTTTGAGACGGAGTTTCACTCTTGTCACCCAGGCTGGAGTGCAATGGCACGATCTCTGCTCACTGCAACCTCCACTTCTTGGGTTCAAGCGATTCTCCTGCCTCAGCCTCCCAAGTAGCTGTGATTACGGGTGCCTGCCACCACGCCCAACTAATTTTTTGTATGTTTAGGAGAGATGGGGTTTTGCCATGTTGGCCAGGCTGGTCTCAAACTTTTGACCTCAGGTGATCCGCCTGCCTCAACCTCCCAAAGTGCTGGGATTACAGGTATGAGCCACCACGCCTGGCTGTATTTTACATTTTTTGAAAAAATTATAAGTTTTTCCAGACTGGGCGCAGTGGCTTACACCTATAATCCCAGCACTTTGGGAGGCCGAGGCAGGTGGATCACTTGAGGTCAGGAGTTTGAGACCAGTCTGGCCAACATGGTGAAACCCCGTCTCTACTAAAAATACAAAAATTAGCCAGCGTCGTGGCGCATGCCTGTGATCCCAGCTACTCAAGAGGCTGAGGCCGGAGAATCGCTTGAACCCAGGAGGCGGAGGTTGCAGTGAGCTGAAATCATGCCACCGCACTCCAGCCTGGGCGGCAGAGCGAGACTCTGTCTCAAAAAAAAAAAAATTTCCAATCAATTTATCTGTTTAGTGTTCTATTTGCCAGCCAATCTGGTTAGCCTTTGGAACATCCATATAATCTTTGATTCAGTCGCAAATTCCATTAATTTCTTGGATCAAAAGAGGGAACTCTTGACAATGATTTCTTGTCTGCTCACTCAGACTGTTAGTTTCTATGAATCAAAAATACTTGTTTTTTTCAGAATCAGATCTCTAATGCAACTCTTTCAAAACACATAATAAGTACTAATCTTTCAAAATATGTCAAAAAAGAATCTAGAACTAAACATAACAAACTAGTACAAACTTCAGCTCTGCCTGCTCAGTTACCACTGTTGCCTGCTTCCTCTCTGTCACTTTTTTTTGTAGGTAATGAAAGGAGAGAAGGCTAAGCAAAGTTCATACCACATCTAGTGAGAAGAATAAAGTTACCGAATTCCATTCTGCAGAATGCACCACCCCAACACCCTAGACCCTCCTCTAGCACTCCCACAACTGCTCATAGACTACAAACTGCACTCAATTTCCAGTGTTATAAAATCCTTTTGCTCTAGTACCAACAAATAATTATTCTGACCTCCTTTGTAGAGAACTGAGTTCTCACTTATGTCTTGGTCACTTTTTATTAATCACTGAAAATTCTTCAGGGTTCCTACATGTGAGCTATTGGAATCAGAAAGTTTTGGTCAGTAGATTTTTTAGACAAAAACAGGAGAAGCCAGAAATCTTTCCCACCCCACAAAAAGACTGTTTTGTGGATTGTAGGCTGTCTACTGTGGTCCCTTTGTGCTTGGTTCAGTGTGCCATGGAAACTAGAGACAGTACAGGTACTTTGTGTTTACACAGCCTTCATTTCTATTTACAAAATCTCTTTGTAGAGTTTGCAAAGCTTTTTTTTTTTTTTCACTGCTGCACCTGTCGATCCAACTCTAACCATCAGCCAATGAACAGTAAGATCTCAAGCCAGTTTCTGATGGGAGAAGTGGGAGGCGTACCCATCAGACTGGTTCAACCGCCTGAAGATGACTAATTACCCCAGTTTAAATTAAAAAAAGAAAGAGAGAAAGAAAAAGAAATAAAAGAGAAAGATGGTCAGGTGCAGTGGCTCACACCTGTAATCCCAGCACTTTGGGAGGCCGAGGCAGGTGGATCACCTGAGGTCGGGAGTTCGAGACCAGCCTTACCAACATGGAGAAACACCGTCTCTACTAAAAATACAAAATTAGCCAGGCATGGTGGCGCATGCCTGTAATCCCAGCTACTCAGGAGGCTGAGGCAGGAGAATTGCTTGAACCCGGGAGGTGGAGGTTGCAGTGAGCCGAGATCACACCACTGAACTCCAGCCTGGTGACAGAGCAAGACTTTGTCTCAAAAAAAAAAAAAAAAAAAAAAAAGGACTGCATCCAGGGGCCTGTGAGTCCATTCAGTTTAAGTGCTATCATTTAGGTTCCCTATGTAGTAGAAACCAAAAGGAGTATACTTAAACCTTTACCGTGGTTTCCTAAAGAATTCATTTCAGATAATAAGAGAAAGGGAAGTTAAATTCTATTTACAGCCATTTCCTATATTCTTTACTTAATTCCTCTGAATCTCACTTTTTTCACCCATGAAACACAGCTAATAATACCTACCGAAGAGGATTGTTCTGAGGATCAATTAACGATGATCATTAGATTTAGCAATCCTTTTTGGTTTTTTTTTTTTTTGAGACAGTCTCGCTCTGTCATATAGGCTGGAGTGCAGTGGCGCGATCTCGGCTTACTGCAACCTCTGCCTCCCGGGTTCAAACAATTCTCTGCCTCAGCCTCCTGAGTAGCTGGGATTACAGGCACCTGCAACCATGTCCGGCTAATTTTTGTATTTTTACTAGAGACGAGGTTTCACCATCTTGACCAGTCTGGTCTTGAACTCCTGACCTCGTGATCCACCTGGCTCAGCCTCCCAAAGTGCTGGGATTACAGGCATGAGCCACCTCGCCTGGCCTTATTTTTATTTATTTTAAGACAGAGTTTCCCTCTTGTTTCCCAGTCTGGAGTGCAGTGGCACAATTTCAGCTCAGTGCAACCTCCACCTCCCGGGTTCAAGCAATAGTCCTGCCTCAGCCTCCCAAGTAGCTGGTATTACAGGAGCCTGCCACTACACCTGGCAAATTTTTGTATTTCTAATAGAGATGAGGTTTCACCATGTTGGCCAGGCTGGTCTAGAACTCCTGACCTCAGGTGACCCACCCGCCTTGACCTTCCAAAGTGCAGGGATTACAGGCGTGAACCACTGCGCCCGGCCTAGATTTAGCAATCCTTTAAAAAGGCACTTTTAATGTTCATAATATAATGAACAAATAATGCAGGAAATTTTTCTTTAAGAATCATACAAACTTTATTACTTAGTTTTTTCTTAACCAATGGGGCATTGGCAATATATCCTTCACACTAAGAAAGACATAAACAATTCGGCCAGGCACTGTGGCTCACGCCTGTAATCCCAGCACTTTGGGAGGCCAAGGCGGGTGAATCACTTGAGGCCAGGGAGGCGGAGGTTGCAGTGGGCCAAGATCGCGCCATTGCACTCCAGCCTGGGCGACAAGAGTGAAACAACATCTCAAAAAACAAAAACAAAAAACAGAAAGACATGAACAATTCTAATCTTCAAGTCACTTTTAATTGCTCCTTCCTCTTCACATCCACAGAATGCTACTTATGCTTATCAACCCTCACTTTATTCTTCTTTGAGTTTTAACTACTTATTTACCAATCTCTTTCCTCCACAAAACTGAACATTCCAGGAGTCTTTTTTTCCTTTACAACATCTGGATATTGTGTACTTTGCAGAAACATCCAGTGTTTCCATAAAACTCTGTGTTGAAATGAAAGAAGATAAAGCCAAATATAAGACCTATTTTAGAACCTCACTATTTCCAATTGACAGCCATATCTTGATTGTAACCCCTTTTTATTTATCAATGAAAAGGGACCAGAGGAGGGAGTATAGGTGCCATCAGAAAGCGTTGTTTTTTTGTTTTTGTTTTTTTTGAAACAGAGTCTCACTTTGGAGTGCAGTGGCGTGATCTCGGTTCACTGCAACCTCCACCTCCCAGGTTCAAATGATTCTCCTGTTTCAGTCTCCCAAGTAGCTGGGACTACAGGCACGTACCACCACACCTGGCTAATTTTTGCATTTTTAGTAGAGACAGGGTTTCACCATGTTGGCCAGGCTGGCCATGAACTCCTGACCTTAACTGATCCGCTCGCCTTGGCCTCCCAAAGTGCTGGGATTACAGATGTGAGCCACCACGCCCAACCGATTTTTTTTTTTTTTAAAGACAAGGTCTTGCTCTGTCACCAGGTTGGAGTGCAGTGGCACCATCTTGGCTCACTGAAACCCTGGCCTCCTGTGCTCAAGCAATTCTCCAACCTCAGCCTCCCAAGTAGCTGGGATTACAGGTGCATGCACCAAGTCCAGGCAATTTTTTCATTTTTTTGCAGAAATAGGGATTTTCCCATGTTGCCCAGGCTGGTCTCAAACTCCTGAGTTCAAGCAATCCACCCACCTTGGCTTCCCAAAGTGTTGAGATTACAGGCAAGCCACCACGCCCAGCCTGGAAAGTGTTTTAAGAAAGAAGGAAAATTAAAGTGTTGAATGCTGCAGATAGACAAGGAAGGATGAGGTCTAATTAAAGTCCCCTGGTTTTTCTGGTGACTACAAGTAACCTTCAAGAGTACTGTCCCAGTGAAGTGACAAAGGAAAAGCCAGATTACCGAAAGCTTGAAAGTGAGTAGTGTTACCAGGTTCAAGAGGCCAAAGGAAAAGAAAGAAAGAAAGAAAGAAAGAAAGAGAGAGAGAGAGACAGCAAAGAAAGAAAGAAAGAAAGAAAGAAAGAGTTGTTAAAGAAAGCAAAAAGAAAGAGAGAGAGAGAGAGAGAGACAGAAAGAAAGAAAAGAAAGAAAGAAAGAAAGAAAGAAAGAAAGAAAGAAAGAAAGAAACAAACAAAGAAAGAAAGAAAGAAAGAAAGACAAGAGAACGTGTTTACAAATGCCTTGAAACAGAATGTAGATCTTAATTCTGGGATAGCCATGCAGTTCCTTCAGGGTTAAGCATGACACATCAGCGCCCTTCATAGAGTTCTATGCCCTAGCCAAGCCAGGCATATTGTCAGAGGCATTTGAACCAGAGCGACTCCATCTTGAATAGGGGCTGGGTAAACGAGGCTGAGACCTACTGGGCCACATTCCCAGGAGGTTAAGGCATTCTAAGTCACAGGCGATAGGAGGTTGGTACAAGATACATGTCACACAGACCTTGTTGATAAAACAGGAAGCTGGCCAAAATCCACCAAAATCAAGATGGCGAGGAAAGTGACCTTTGGTTATTCTCGCTGCTCATTACATGCTAATTATAATGCATCAGCATGCTAAAAGATACTCCCACCAGTACCACAACAGTTTTAAAATTCCATGGCATTGTCAGAAAGTTACCCTATATGGTCTAAAAAGGGGAAGAACCCTCCGTTCCAGGAATTGCCTGTCTCTTTCTGGAAAACTCATGAATAACTCACCCCTTGTGTCGCATATAATCAAGAAATAACTGTAAGTATTATCAGTTGAGCAGCCCAAACTGCTGCTCTGCCTTAGAGAGTAGCCATTCTTTTCTTTCTTCACTTTCTCAAACTTGCTTTCACTTTATAGACTTGCCCTGAATTCTTTCTTGCACGAGATCCAAGAGTGCTGTCTTGGGGTCTGGATGGGGACCCCTTTCTGGTAACAGTATCACAGCTTCTTTCTTATGATAGCCCATCTCCAGTTTTGTTCTTGGTTTTCCCACACGATCTGATAACCCAATGTCAACTACTCCGAAACTGAAGTCTTTTCCAAATTGCTCCAGTTTGACGAATTGTTTCATCCTGAAGCCAGGAACATATAAACTATAACTTTCTTGTGGCTCTTAATACATTCAGCCTGGTATTAGAAATAGGTAAATGTATGACTTCCCTTTCAAATCTATAAGGGATAAATAAACTTTGACAAATACTAAAACTACTTTTCAAGATAAGACACTACCCATTCAAACAGGTAGTAGTTGTGTAGATCCAGGCAAGGAATTCAGATCAGAAAAATTAAATCAGCAGACTTTAGAGTTTCAATTTAATCCAAAAAACATGTATTGAATGCTTTTTATGTGCAAAACATTGTGCCATCAAGGGGTTTAAGATCTAATGCAGACTTTTTTTCTTTTCTTTTCTTTTCTTTTTTTTTTTTTTTTTCCAAGATGGAGTTTCACTCTGTTGCCCAGGCTGGAATGCAGTGGCGCAATCATAGCTCATTGTAACCTCAAACTCCTGGGCTCAAGTGATCCTCTCACCTCAGCCTTCCAAACTGCTGAGGTAACAGGCATGAACCACCACACCTAGTGGAGCAAACATTTTTGATAAAAGATAGTAAAACTACTAAATTTTAGACTTAGCAGACCATATGATCTCTGTTGCAGCAACTCAACTCTACCATTTGTAGTGAGAAGGTATCCATAACATTATCTAAACAAATGTGGGTACCTGTGTTCCAATAATACTTAATTTATGAACACTGAAGCTTGATTTCATATAATTTTCACATATCACGATACACTTATACTTTTGAATTTTTGTCTCCAATGATCTAAAAGTGTGAAAAAACATTTTTAGCTTGTGGGCCATACAAAAACAGGTGGCAGACCAGGTTTGTTCCACGGGCCATAGTTTGCTGACCCCAATCCAAAAAATAGAGAGTTCACTTAGATGTATGCCAAAGTTCTATCCTTAACACCAAAATAACCTACCACATTACTGCCATTTTGACAGAATTTGTGATCAACATATCTGATATAAGGTGGATTTTCATTAATTTATTCAACAAATATTCACTCAGTGTCAACTTTATTGCAAGTACTGTGCCAGGCACTGATGATAGAGCTGTGAAGAAGTCAGAAGTCTGGGCACCATGGCTCACGCCTATAATGCCAGCACTTTGGGAGGCTAAGGCAGGTGGATGGCTTGACCCCAAGAGTTTGAAATCAGCCTGGGCAACCCTGTGAAGCTCCATCTCTACAAAAAACAAAACAAAACAAAAATCAAAAACCAAAATTAGCCAAGTGTGGTGGTGTGCTCCTGTAGTCCCAGCTACTGGGAGGCTGAGCCCAGGAAGTTGAGGCTGCAATGAGCCATAATCACACCACTGCACTCCAGCCTGGGCGACAGAGCGACACCCTGTCTCAAAAAAATAAAAACTAAAAATAAAGCCAGAAAAGAAAAATTATCATTTTGCAACTACCACTGTAAATTGATTCAAGAATCATCAAAAGGGCCGGGCGCAGTGGCTCACGCCTGTAATCCCAGCACTTTAAGAGGCTGAGGCGGGCAGATCACGAGGTCAGGAGATCGAGACCATCCTGGCTAACATGGTGAAACCCTGTCTCCACTAAAAATACAAAAAATTAGCTGGGTGTGGTGGCGGGCGCCTGTAGTCCTAGCTACTCGGGAGGCTGAGGCAGGAGAATGGCGTGAACCCGAGAGGCAGAGCTTGCAGTGAGCTGAGATTGTGCCACTGCACTCCAGCCTGGGAGTATATTCTAGTGGGAAAGCCATAGAATATACCAATAACAAATAGGTAATATAATGCATTTACAGATTGTAAATGTAAATAAAAAAATAAATAGGATGATTTGATAGAGGGTAGTTGTGTGGATGAGAGGGTATTTTGGATAATGTGTTTGAAAAATTTTCTCTGTAGAGGTATTCAACTGAAGGCATCAGGATGAGCCAGCCATATGAAAAAAAAATAGAAAAAGTATTCCAGGATTCCAGGTTAAGGAAACAGCAATTAGAAAGGCAAACATATCATGAAATTAAGTTGGAGAGGTAGGCAGGAACCATATTACATGAAAAAATGGGCCATGGTTATGCTTTGGATTTTAAAATACAATGAGATAGGGCCAGACATGGTGGTTTACACCTGTAATCCCAGCACTATGGGAGGCTGGGGTGGGAGGATTGCTCAAGGCCAGGAGTTAAAGACCAGCCTGGGCAACATAGGTAGACCGCTGTCTCTACAAAAAGTGAAAAAATTTAGCCTGGCATAATGGCATATGCCTATAGTCCAGCTACTCGGGAGGCTGAAGTGGGAGGATCACTTGAGCCTAGGAGGTTGAGGCTCCAGTGAGCCGTGATCACACCACTGTACTCCAGCCTGAGCCAAAAACAAAACAAACAAACAAACAAACAAAAAATGAGATGGTTGTACAACTTTGTGAATTATGTACTTTAAAAAGTGAATTTTGGCTGGGCATGGTGGCTCACGCCTGTAATCCCAGCACTTTGGGAGGCCAAGTTGGGTGGATCACTTGAGGTCAGGAGTTCAAGATCAGCATGGCCAACATGGTGAAACCCCGTCTCTACTAAAAATACAAAAATTAGCCAGATGTGATGGCACACACCTGTCATCCCAGCTATTTGGGAGGCTGAGGCAGGAGAATCGCTTGAACCCAGGAGGCGGAGGTTGCAGTGAGCTGAGATCACACCACTGCACTCCAGGCTAGGCAACAGAGCAAGACTCCATCTCAAAAAAACAAAAAAGTTCACTCTAGGTTACTGCGGCTTTCTTATATCATATGACCTTACTGCCTTGTACAATCATGTGTCACTTAAGAACAGGGATACTTTCTGAGAAATGCATCCTTAGGCGAAGAACTGTATGATGTTCTTCGGTATGATGTACTGTATGATGTACATCAGTATGTCATTGTAGTAAATACTATAGGCAATTGTAACACCATGGTATTTCTGTATCTATACATAGAAAAAGTACAATAAAAATATGGTATGAAAGATTTAAAGATGAGCCAGGTATAGTTGCACATGCTTGTAGTACCAGGTACTCAGGGCTCAAAAGGAGCACTTGAGCCCAGGAATTTCAGTCCAAACTGAGCAACACAGTGAGACTATGTATCTAGCAAAAAAACCATCTCCAAGGAAAAAATAGACTCACCATGAATATAGCTTGCAGGACTGGAAGTTGCTCTAGGTGAGTCAATGAGTAAGTAGTGAGTGAATGTGAAGGCCTAGGACATTACAGCATACTACTGTAGACTTTATAAACACTGAACACTTAGGCTACAATATATTTTAAAATTAAATAATTGCAGTACGACATTACAACAGCTACAATATCACTAGGCAATAGGAATTTTTCAGCTCCATTATAATCTGACGGAACCACCATGCAGTCAGTTGTTGACAGAAAGGTTGCTCTGCAGTGCATGACTGTATTAAGGTTCCAAATATGTCTGATCTCTCCAACAGCCTGTAAGTGCCTGGGTAATGGGATCAATGTCCAATTTATCTTTACATTACCCAGAATGTCCACTCCAGTGTCTTACTTATGTTTTACATTCAGAGAATATTTGCAAAGTTAAAGAATTAACAAAAGAAAAACCACATCTCCATGGTAACTATATATTCTGTATGTCTTACACAATTAACACTTTTGGAATCAAAAATCAGTGTGCAGGCCAGTCATGGTGGCTCATGCCTGTAATCCCAGCACTTGCAGAGGCCAAGATGGGAGGAACGTTTAAGGCCGATAGTTCAAGACCAACCTGGGTGACATAGTGGGACTCCATATCTACAAAAAAAATACAAAAATTGGCTGGGTGTTGTGGCGTGTGCCTGTAGTCCCAGCTACTTGGAAGGCTGAGGCGGGAGAATCACTTGAGCCCAGGAGGCCAAGGCTGCAGTGAGCCATTTTTATGCCACTGCACTCCAGCCTGGGCAACAGAGCAAGAGTCTGTCTTAAAAAAAAAAAAAAAAAAATCAAAAACCACAGAAAGAAAACTGTGCAAATATCTATTCAATCTGGTTTATAATTGTAATTAAATGCCATTGGTATAAAATACCCCAAGACAGTTCTGTTCAGTCGTAAGATTGTTTTGGGGTGACTTTTGATTTTAGTTTTTTTTTTTTTGTATATTTTACCTTTTTTGAGACGGAGTCTCGCTCTGTCACCCAGGCTGGAGTGCAGTGGCCGGATCTCAGCTCACTGCAAGCTCCGCCTCCCGGGTCCACGCCATTCTCCTGCCTCAGCCTCCCGAGTAGCCGGGACCACAGGCGCCCGCCACCTCGCCCGGCTAGTTTTTTGTATTTCTTAATAGAGACGGGGTTTCACCGTGTTAGCCAGGATGGTCTTGATCTCCTGACCTCGTGATCCGCCCGTCTCGGCCTCCCAAAGTGCTGGGATTACAGGCTTGAGCCACCGCGCCCGGCCTGATTTTAGTTTTGTATATTTTACCATATTTTTCAAGTTTCCTACAAATGCATTTGTAATGCTTTTTTTTTTTCCAGACAGGGTCTTAATCTGTCACCCAAGCTGGAGTATAGTGTCATAATCACAAAATCATGGCTCACTGCAGCCTCAGCCTCCTGAGTAGCTGGGACAAAAGGTATGTACCATGCTGGGTTATTTTTTTATTTTTAGTAGAGATGGGGTCTTGCTATGTTGCCCAGGCTGGTCTTGAACTCCTGGTCTCAAGCAATCTGCCTGTCTTGGCCTCCCAAAGTTCTGGGATTACAGGCATGAGCCACTGTGCCCAGCCTGTAATACTTCTATATTCAGAAAAATAAGTGGCTTTTTTTAAGCCCTTGAAATACTCAACTCTTCTAAATTATAATATGTAGACACAAAAAAAAAATTATGATGATTAACTTAAAAAACTGAGTACAGTCATGTGCTGCATAATAATTGTTCAACGATGGACCACATATACTGTGGTGGTCCTATAAGATTATAATACCAGGCCAGGTGAGGTGGCTCAAATCTGTAATCTCAGCACTTAGGGAGGCAGAGGCAGGAGGATCGCCTGAACCAAGGAGTTCTAGACGAGCCTGGGTGGCATAGTGAGACCTCATCTTTATTTATTTAAAAAATTTAAATTAAAAATTTTAAAGATTATATCATATTTTTATGTGGTACAGTTGTCGACAGTATTCAGTACAGTAACATGCTGCTTAGGTGTATAGCCCAGGTGCAATAGGCTATATACCATGTAGCCTAGGTGTGCAGTAGGCTCTACCATCTAGGTTCATTTGAGTGCACTCTGTGATGTTCCCACAACAAGAAAATCACCTACTGACGCCTTTCTCAGAACATATCCTGGTCATTAAGAACACAGGACTGTACACATAATCCAAGAATGCTTCCTGCCCAAATTCAGTACCTGCAGGATTTTTCCACACCCAGTTGAGGCCACTTATTCACTTGTTTATTCATCAATAAAATACTGTCAGGCGAGGGTTAATAGTTACAGAACTCTGGGGGAGGGTCGGGGTGTAGGGCCCATTCACAAAGAATACAGTGTGAATGCACCCTCTGGAGCTGTGTAACACTTAAGCACTAAGCAGGTACTGTTCAGGCACGGTGCAAACTCTGGAAATAAAACAATGGATAAAGCAGTTCTCACATTGTGTTACAAAGACATGTTTAATTATCTGTCTCTCCCAGTGTGAGGCCAGGAACCAGGTAGATGTTAAGTCAGATTTCTTTTCTTTTCTTTTGAGACAGAGTCTCGCTCTGTCACCCAGGCTGGAGTGTAGTGGCACAATCTTGGCTCACTGCAACCTCCACCTCCCAGGTTCAAGCAATTCTTGTGCCTCAGTCTCCCGAGTAGCCCACCACCACACCAGGCTAATTTTTTTATTTTTAGTAGAGATGGGGTTTCACCATGTTGGCCAGGCTGGTCTCAAACTCCTGACCTCAAGTGATCCGCCCACCCTGGCCTCCCAAAGTGCTGGGATTACAGACGTGAGGCCACATGTAACATGTGTGTACAGGTGTACAGACCACTGCACCCAGCCATGAACAGATTTCTGAAGGAGGTGATGACTGAGGCAGAGAAGGGATAGAGTCAAAGAGGTTTCCAATCAGAAAAAAGCAGCAAGTGGGAAGCCAAAACAGGATTGTGTTTGACAAGTTCTGTTTGGGAAAAAGAGGAGGAGTAAGGGAGTGGAAAGAGACTTACACTGAAGTCTCTTACATTCCCAAACTAGACAACTGGACAACTGGAATAGAGGTACATCTGACTGAAGGCAGGAAGCCCTGTTTAGAAACTATAACCTAAAACCAGGGGGTCATAACCTGGGATCTATGGTAGATTGAACTTGGATGCAAAAAAAAAAAAAAAAAAAAAAAAACTCAGTTTACTAATCTCTAATTGAAATTTAAGATTTCCTCCTATTATGAATATAGGCAATAAACTCTAGTATTATTAACAACAGCTGTGACTCTACAACCAACAGAAGTCATTTTCGCAAGAAATCCCAGTTCTTGAAACTTTTTTTTTTTTTTTTTTGAGATGGAGTTTTGCTTTTGTTGCCCAGGCTGGAGTGCAATGGCACAATCTCGGCTCACCGCAACCTCCACCTCCCAGGTTCAAGCGATTCTCCTGCCTCAGCCTCCCAAGTAGCTGGGATTACAGGCACGTGCCATCACGCCCGGCTAATTTTGTATTTTTAGTAGAGATGGTGTTTCGCCATGTTGGTCAAGCTGGTCTCGACCTTCCGACCTCAGGTGATTCACCCGCCTCAGCCTCCCAAAGTGCTGAGATTACAGGTGTGAGCCACTGCGCCCGGCCAAAGACATCTTTAAAAAAAAAAATTTTTTTTTTTAACTTTTACAGACAGGGTCTCACAAGGTTGCCCAGGCTGGAGTGCAGTGGCTTTTCACAGGCATGATCATAGCACACTACAGCCACAAGCTCTTGGATGCAAATGATCCTCCTGAGTAGCTGGGAATACATGTGCACTCCACCACACCTGGTTACTACAAATATCTTAAAACATTATTTATCTTAATCGTTACTGTGAAATTATAGTAGTTATACCCACTGCTAGACCTTCTTATTAATGGGTTGACAAATACATAGATATATTGCACTTGTGTTTTAAATATTCTGGTAACTGCACTGCAATATAATAGCTTCCTACTTTATACATTTAAAGCCATTACTCTGAGACAAGTGCGTAGGTTTTACCAGATGGACAAAGTAGACTGTGACACCAAAAAGGCTCAAAGTCCCTTCTCAGGCGCTAGTTCTACTGAAATACCTGTGGCTCCTCTAAAGCAGCAAGTTTCCCGGCCGGGCACGGTGGCTCACGCCTGTAATCCCAGCACTTTAGGAGGCCGAGGCGGGTGGATTACGAGGTCAGGAGATCGAGACCATCCTGGCTAACACAGTGAAACCCCGTCTCTACTAAAGAATACCAAAAATTAGCCAGGCGTAGTGCCGAGCGCCTATAGTGCCAGCTACTCGGGAGGCTGAGACAGGAGAATGGCGTGAACCCAGGAGGTGGAGGTTGCGGTGAGCCGAGATTGCGCCACTGCACTCCAGCCTGGGGCAGAGCAAGACTCCGTCTCAAAAAAAAAAAAAAAAAACAAAAAACAAAAAACAAAAGAAGCAAGCTTCCCTCTCTAACCTTCTCCTACTTGCCCAATCTCTTCTGCTTTGTTTTTGTTTGTTTGTTTGTCTATTTTGAGACCTCCCCCAGGAGGGTGTCCTTCCAATGTGCTCTCATGACAGCCTGTTTTTACCCCAAACATAGTGCTTACCAGAGAGATCCAGCATCCCGTAATTTAACATTTGAGCTTTTAAATATCACAAGTCGCCCTGAAACTCCAGGAAATGCAGTAATTTGCCAGTCCACTAAGGCATGATGTCGGATTGCTACCGCTGGGATGGAGTTACAGCTCCCGAGGCCCCAGGGGGCGGTGTTACCGTGTGCTGTTTCACTTTAGCTATCCGCGGGCGGCTTGTGTTAGCTCACTTAGACCCCTGCCTTATTGCGAGGACAGAGAGCTTTCTGTGTCGCGGAGTTTCTCGCCATGGTGTAGCGGAAGAATCAGAGGACACGTTAGATTGGGGAATGAGTGTAAGGTTTTACTTAGCGGAAGTAGCTTTCAGCAGAGAGGAGAGCCAGAAGGGAGGTGGAGTGGGAAGTGGTTTTCTCCTGGAGTCGGGCCTCTCCTCCAACCGTCTTGGCCAAACTCTCCGTGGTCCCACTGGAGGACTGCCTGCTGGAAGACTGCCTGCTGGAGGACGGCCTGCCGCAGGCTTTTCGGAATGGCGGAAGTAGGTGTGCTCTTCCGCCAGGGCCCAGCCGCTTGTGTGTTTTCCCGCCTGTGTGTTCCTCTCCAAGTGGAGCCGCTCCTGCTGGCTTGCCAGGGTCTCGGGTGCTTTTACAGGCACAGGATGGGGGCATGGCGGACCAGAATGGTCTTGAGAAATGCAACGTTTAGACAGGAAAACAAAAATGCCCGTCCTCACCTAGGTTCGTGGGCACAGGCCTGGGGGTGGAGCCCTAGCCAGGGACCCCTCTCTTCTCTACCTAGCACTTCCCTGCCCCGCTTTCATGTCAGTGCTAGCCCCAGGGGCCTTATGGGGCCTGACGATAGGTGCTCAATAAATGGTTTCCTGGTTAAGGAGAGGAAGAATCCCAAGAATCTTGCCTTTTCTTACCCACAGGGAATCTCCTGGAGGTCATGGCCTCCATCTTGATCTTACTGAATTTCTAGCTCCTAGAACAGTGCCTGGCTCATAAAAAGCACTCTCAGTTTATTCACTGATTGCTTGCGTAAGTCTAATTTGTGTTTATCTGATACACATTTTCTTTCATTCATTTCATTCTATAAATATCTTTGAATATGTTTCTTTTTTTTTTTTTTTTTTTTTTGAGACTCAGTTATACTCTTGTTGCCCAGGCTAGAGTGCAATGGCATGATCTCGCCTCACTGTAACCTTCGCCTCCAGATTCAAGCGACTCTCCTGCTTCAGCCTTCTGAGTAGCTGGGATTACGGGCGTGCACCACCACGCCCTGCTAACTTTTTGTATTCTTAATAGAGAAGGGGTTTCACCATGTTGGCCAGGCTGGTCTCCAAATCCTGACTTCAGGCGATCCTCCTGCCTTGGCGTCCCAAAGTGCTGGGATTACAGGTATGAGCCACCCTGCCCGGCCTGAGTATATTTCTTTTTATTTCTAAATATATTTCTTTTAATTTTTTTTTTTTTTTTTAAATAATTGAGACGGGATCTCACCGTATTGCCCAGGCTGGTCTTGAACTCCCGGCCTCAAGCAATCTGCCCACCTTGGCCTCCCAAAATGCTAGAATTACAGGCATGAGCCACCACACCTGGCCATATAAATGTCTTTGAATAGCAAAACAATGTACAAAAATATTAAATATGGCTAATTTAACAGATAATCTGCAGTTCTTTTCAGCTTTCAACTTTTATATTCATTGAAATAACTGCAGTGAGCCGAAATCGTGCCATTGCACTCCAGCCATGGTGACAGAGCAAGACTCTGTCTAGGGGAAAAAAAAAAAAAATCAAAACATTTAGGTCTGGGTGCGGTGGTCCACGCCTGTAATCCCAACACTTTGGGAGGCCAAGGCAGGTGGATCACTTGAGCTCAGGAGTTCGAGACTAGCCTGGGCAACATGGCAAAAACCCGTCTCTACAAAAAATACAAAACTTAGCCTGGCATGGTGGCACCAGTCTCTTAGTCCCAGCTACTCAGAAGCTGACGCAGGTTGAGGCTGCAGTGAGACTGCAGTGAGAGATTGCACTACTGCATTCCAGCATGGGCGACAGAGTGAGACCCTGTATCAAAAAAATACTGTGGAAAAAATAAATATAATTAGGGGAAACTCTTAGTGAAAATCTTTATTAAACTGTAGGACCTTTTTTTTTTTTTTTTTTTTGAGACAGGTTCTGGCTCTGTTACCCAGGCTGGAGGGCAGTGGCAGGATCTCGGCTCACTACAACCTCTGCCTTCTGGCTCAAGCAATTCTCCAGCCTCAAACTCCTGAGTAGCTGGGACTACAGGCGTGCCACACCCGGCTGATGTTCTGTATTTTTAGTAGACTGGGTTTCACTATGTTGGCCAGGCTGGTCTCAAACTCCTGACCTGAAGTGATCCGCCTACCTTGGCCTACCAAAGTGTTGGGATTACAGGCATGAGCCACCGTAACCAGCCTAAATTATTTCTTCACGCAAAAAGAAAACTATTTTAAAAATGAAAAAATAATTGTGTCTGAGGGGGATGAAATTTGATGATACTAAGTCAAAGAAAGTACTAAGTTAAAGAAAGAAGGGTGTATCTTTTTCCATGTCTAGAATGTGTTAAGTATAAACAGTATCCTATCTCAAAATGCTTCTCTTCCTGATGGATCCAGAAATAAGACCCAAAAGTGAAAGGTACAAATTTCCACTTAACAGCTCCTTGCCCTTTTCCCTCATTAGCTTTGGCTGAACTGAGTCAGACAGTCACTAATAACTATGTGTCCCATGTATATTTAGAAGCCACGTTGCAGAGGCATTTGTCTTTGCCTCTAAGTGCAGTTTCAGTAAACCTTTCAGTTACTGTTTCTTACATATCACAAAAGCCCAGCTTTGTGAAATTGGCCACTTTCATTTTTTAAAAATAATGAGTGTTCATGTGGTGAGGGATGACAAAACATTTGTAACTATTTCTTTATATGTTTTGTGATAAAAAAAATACATTTACTAATGATTTTTCGATTATATAGGATAAACTATAATAAAAGAGAAACAGTTTCAGGTTTGTGTGTGTGTAAAATTTGGGGATACTTTGACACATCTCAACATTTTATTGAATCTTATACATACTGAACCTACGCATAAGTGATGTGATAAAATGGGACAAAAATCATCTCCCCATCAGTGTTCTACCACACCTTCAAAGTCAACAATGGGATTAGTCATTAAAGGCTTTCTTAGCATGCAAACACTTTAACTGTATTAAGTCACTCTTGATAATTTTACCTATGAATTGTTACTACTCATGTCACCACGGTCCCAAAGAAATGGCACATATAACAGGTAAGTTTTTATGAAGAAAAAGTTTGCTAGAGACAATGGCCCACTTCTTGATATACCAAAGGAGGGACCCACCAGAGCCCTTAGCATAGGAATGAATGCTTCACCATCCTTCTCCATTGCTAGTTCTGATCTCAAGAATAAGTGACTTCGAATTAAGAAACAGGTAAAGAGGAGGAGGGTGGTGGCTTACGCCTGTAATCCCAGCACTTTGGGAGGCCAAGGAGGGCAGATCACCTGAGGCCAGGAGTTCTAGACCAGCCTGGTCCAACATGGTGAAACCCTATCTCTACTGAAGATACAAAAATTACCCGGGCGTGGTGGTGAGCGCTTGTAATCCCAGCTACTTGGGAGGCTGAGGCAGGAGAATCTCTTGAACCTGGGAGGCGGAGGTTGCAGTGAGCTGAGATCGCACCATTGCACTCCAGCCTGGGGGAGGGAGCGAGACTCTGTCTAAAAAAAAAAGAAACAGGTAGCCGGGCACAGTGGCTCATGCCTGTAATCCCAGCACTTTGGGAGGCCAAGGTGGGTGGATCACGAGGGCAGGAGATCGAGACCATCCTGGCTAACACGGTGAAACCCCATCTCTGCTAAAAATACAAAAAATTTGCTGGGTGTGGTGGCAGGAGCCGTAGTCCCAGCTACTCCAGAGGCTGAGGCAGGAGAATAGCATGAACCTGGGAGACAGAGCTTGCAGTGAGCCAAGATCACGCCACTGCACTCCAACCTGGGCGACAGAGCAAGGCTCCATCATAAAAATAAAATAAAATAAACAGGTAAAGAAATATAGCAAGCAATGTCAAACTTTGCAAACATGTCTGTCTAAGTAATAAGACCAGACATTTATTCTCTGATAAAAGTAAAACCAAAAGTCTTCAGACTATGAAAGTTCCCTGCACAGTTGAGTTATAGGTCTTATATCCCAAATAGCGGGACTTAGTGCTTATGTATGTTGAATGTTTACTGCACAGACCTCCCCACTCCTCTCCCCTCACTTATCATCCAGAATGCTAGCAACTAGGCATTTGTCCACCTAGCAGGAGATCGGAAGTTTCTTCCTGGTGAACTTGCCCACTCCAGGCACTCTATAATGAATTGTAAAGTCAGCAAGCCCCATATGCAAGCCACACCCGGTGGCACAAGCCTGTAGTCTCAGCTACTCTAGAGGCTGAGGTGGGAGGATTGCTTGAGCCCAAGAATTAGAGGCCTAGAGGCCAGCTTGGGCAACATAGCAACACTCTGTCTCTTTAAAAAAAAATAAAGCCCCATGTTTTGCACTTCCATAGAGTTTTTACTCTCTCATGCTCAATCATGGGGGTAAATTGCCATGCTTTAATCATATGATTATGTGATCGAGGATTACCGGCTTGGCACGGTGGCTCACGCCTTTAATCCCAGCACTTTGGGAGGCCAAGGTGAGCAGATCACCTGAGGTCAGGAGTTCGAGACCAGCCTGGCCAACATGGTGAAATCTTGTCTCTAGTAAAAATACAAAAATTAGCCAGGTGTGATGACCCATGCCTGTAGTCCCAGCTACTCAGGAGGCTGAGGCAGGAGAATTACTTGAACCTGAGAGGTGAAGGTTGCTGTGAGCCGAGATCATGCCACTGCACTCCAGCCTGGATGACAGAGGGAGACTCCGTCTAAAAAAATAATAATAAAATAAAAGTTTACAAGTCATTGAGAAAGTCTTCTAATATGAAAAATACAGGGAAATACAAACAGAGAGAAGCAATCTGGGCTGGGTGCAGTGGTTCATGTTTGTAATTCCAGCACTTTGGGAGGCCGAGGCAAGAGGGTCACTTGAGGCCAGGAGTTCCAGAACAGCCTGGGCAACACAGAAGACCTCATCTCTATTTAAAAAATAAAAATAAAAAAACGAAAAGAAAGAAAGAAAAAAGCAATCAGGAGGAATTAAAGACTATTCAGGGAAAATAAAACTTTAGAAAGAAAAAAAAAGTCATTAATATCCTTAGAGTTATAAAAAAATATATACAGCATCTACAAAACAAGAATAGGATGCCATAGAACAGGAGTTCTCAGAGAAAAAAAGAGTCATTGGGAATTAAAGACATGATAGAAACAAAAAAACAACTCTTAGTAGAGGAGAAGATGAAGTATTAATAAAAATAGAACAAAACAAAACAGAGGTGGAAATAGGAGAAAACAGATAACAAAACCAAAGGAACAGAAAAAGTAGAACAAAGCAAATAATCAAAATAACAAGAAAAATCACCAGTTTAAGAACTTGAGGGTTCCGATTAAAAGGGCCCACCAAGTGCTGAGGAAAACTGACGAAGATAGATTCATAACAAGTCACCCATTTTGAAGCTTCAGAACAACTGGACAAAGAAATTTGAATAACTTCCAGGGGAAAAAGGAAACAGTTTGGTTATATACAAAGAATGAAGAAACAAAATAGCTCTGGACTTCCCAACAGCAGGACTGGAAACAAGAAGACAGCTTTTCAAGAAGCAAGAGAAATGCCTTCAAAATCCTGAAAATGATCTCCAACCTAGAATTTTGTCCTTAGAAATTACCAAGCAAGAATGGAGATTGAGGACTTCCAGTTCCAAAATGGCAGCATAGAGGCAAACTGGCTTCACTCACCCCCCTCCTCCTCCGACCAGAAAACCATAAACAAATACATAGCACTGGGATTTTCACCAGCAGCAACTCAGAGGTCAAGTATGAGGATGAGATAGTTCCTGGGGCCACAGCGAAATGGAAAAATTCTGAGCAGATGATAGAAAGTCAAATCATCTGTAAGTAATGATGATTTCTTCCTAATATTTATATCTCATTTCATTTCCTTGTCTAATAAATTGGCTATTATTTACAAAATGGTGACAGCTACCCACTTTATCTTGTTCTTGGTATTAATAATATTTTCAGGGATGACATTTTAAAAATATGTAAAAACTAGGCGAGGGCCCTGACCAGCCAGAATAGAGGCACAAGTCACAACAGATATCAGGGCCAGGTGCAGTGACCCACACCTGTAATCCCAGCACTTTGGGAGGCTGAAGCAGGAGGATCACTTGAGCGCAGGCGTTCAAGATCAGTCTGGGCAATATAGTGAGACATCATCTCTATAAAAAATTAAAAATTTAGCCGAGCATGGTGGCACACGCCTGTAGTCCCACCTACTTGGGAGGCTGAGGTGGGAGGATCACTTGATCCCAGGCAGCAAAGATTGCAGTGAGCTGAGATTGAGCCATTGCACTCCAGCCTAGGTCATAGAGCAAGACTCTGTCTCAAAAAAAAAAAACAAAAAAACCCAGATATCAGCTGTAGACAGTCAGTACGGTTAAATCAGTGTGCAATTATGTGCCCATATTATGCCCTCAGTGTCTTATCATCAGCAATGATGTTGTCTGCTGATTTGTAATAAATTTAATATAGTATTTTAAAAAGAGAATGGGCATTGAACAAATATATTTTCAGACATTCAAGGTCTCAAAAATGTTTTCCTGTGTATGTTTTCTTTTTCTTTTTTTTTTTTTTTTAGACGGAGTATCACTCTGTCGTTCAGGCTGGAGTGCAGTGGCATGATCCTGGCTCACTGCAACCTCTGTCTCCCAAGTTCAAGTTCAAGCGATTCTCCTGCCTCAGCTTCCTAAGTAGCTGGGACGACAAGCGTGCGCCACCAGGCCCAGCTAACTTTTATATGTTTTAGTAGAGACAGGGTTTCACCATATTGGCCAGGCTGATCTCGAACTCCTGACCTTGTGATCCTCCCGCCTTGGCTCCCAAAGTTCTGGGTTTACAGGCATAAGCCACCGCACCCGGACTGTTAATGCTACTTCTTCACCCAGGTGGTGGTTACATAGATTTATCATGATTATTTAAACTATATCTATACATTTAACACTGTGCTCCATATATATGATGCATTTCAGAATAAAACATCTTGGCCAGGCGCAGTGGTTCATGCCTGTAATCCCAGCAATTTGGGAGGCCAAGGCGGGCGGATCACCTGAGGTCAGGAATTCAAGATCAGCCTGACCAACATGGAGAAATCCCGTCTCTACTAAACATACAAAAATTAGCCAGGCGTGGTGGCGCTTGCCTGTATTCCCAGCTACTTGGGAGGCCAAGGCAGGAGAATCGCTTGAACCTGGGAGGTGGAGGTTGCGGTGAGCCAAGATGACGCCATTGCACTCCAGCTGGGATAAGAGCAAAACTCCATCTCAAAAAAAAAAAAAAAAAAAAGAATTTAAATAGGCATTTTATTAAATTTATTTAACTGCGTTTTATTAAAAGATGCTTCTGTTTCATTACCAACTTTGATTTCAGATTTTTCTTTCTGTTTTTAAATTTTTTGAGATGGAGTTTCGCTCTTGTTTCCCAGGCTAGAGTGCAATAGCACCATCTCAGCTCATGCAACCTCAGCCTCCCGAGTTCAAGTGATTCTTCTGCCTCAGCCTCCCAAGTAGCTGGGATTACAGGCATGCACCACTATGCCCAACTAATTTTGTATTTTTAGTAGAGACGGGATTTCTCCATGTTGGTCAGGCTGGTCTCGAACTCCCGACCTCAGGTGATCCACCTGCCTTGGCCTTCCAAAGTGCTCGGGTTACAGGCGTGAGCCACCACCCCCGGCCTGATTTCAGATCTTAAAGAAATTCAGGGCCGGGAATCGGCCGTGGTGGCTCACACCTGTAATCCCAGCACTTTGGGAGGCTGAGGCGGGCAGATCACTTAAGCCCAGGAGTTGGAGATCAGCCTGGCCAACATGGTGAAACACCGTCTCTATTAAAAATACAAAATTAGCCGGGCGTGGTGGCACATGCCTGTAATCCCAACTGCTCGGGAGACTGAGTCACAAGTATCGCTTGAACCCGGGAGGTGGAGGTTGCAGTGAGCTGAGATCGCACCACTGCACTCCAGACTGGGTGACAGAGTGAGACTCCATCTCAAAAAAAAAAAAAAAAAAAAAGAAAGAAAGAAAAAGAAAAAGAAATTCAGAGGCCAGAAGGGTGGTGGCTCACGCCTGTAAAACCAGCACTTTTAGTCAAGTATAGTGTGGCGTGGTGCCTGTAATCCCAGCCTACTTGGGAGGCTGGCAGGAGAATCTTTGAATCCAGGAGGCGGAGGTTGCAGTGAGCCAGGATCAAGCCATTGCACTCCAGCTCAGCCACAGGAGCCAGGACTCGGTCCCCACCTGGCTGAAAGGGAAGGAAGGATGCAATACAAGAGTGAAAACCTGTCCATGGGAAGTGGAAGGAGGAGAGGGGAGGGAAGGAGTGGAAGGAGGGAGGAGTGGAAGGAAGGGAAGGAAGGGAGGGAGGGAATAAAGAAAAGAAAGAAAAGAAAGAGAAAGAAGGAAGGAAGGAAGGAAGGAAGGAAGGAAGGAAGGAAGGAAGGAAGGAAGGAAGGAAGGAAGGAAGGAAGGAGGGAGGGAAGGACATGGAATGGAGGAAGACCCCATCTCTGGGAAACATCCTGAACAGGGAGGCTGAGGTGGGCAGATGGCTTTAGTCTAGGAGTTGGAGACCATCCAGCAGCTGGTTGGCAATATGATGGAAACCTGTCTCTACAAAAAATACCAAAAATTAGCCAGGCATCCTGGTGCATGCCTGTAGTCCCAGCTAGTCGGGAGGATGAGGTGGGAGGATCAACTGAATGTGGGAGGTCGAGGCTGCAGTGAGCTGTGATTGCACCACTGCACTCCAGCCTGGGCAACAGAGTGAGTCCCTGTCTCAAAAAAAAAAAAAAAAAAAAAAAAAAAAAGAAAGAAACTCAGTGTTTATAAAACCCCTATATCCAGACCATTCCATTCAAAAGAGATACACCAATATTGCTGCTATATAGAAAACAGAAAACTCCGGGCACAGTGCCTCACGCCTGTAATCCCAGTACTTTGGGAGGCTAAGGCAGGTGGATCACCTGAGGTCAGGATTTCGAGACCAGCCTGGCCACCATAATGAAACCCTATCTCTACTAAAAATACAAAAATTATCCAGGCATGGTGGTGTGCACCTGTAGTCCCAGTTACTCAGGAGGCTGAGGACGGAGAATCGCTTGAACCTGGGAAGCGGAGGTAACAGTCTCCGTCTCAAAAAATAAATAAAAATAAAAATAAAAATAAAAATTAGCTGTGGCAATCTTAAGTGAATCTGCTAATTTTTCAATTTGAGATTAGTTGATGAAATTCTGTGATATTTTGATGTCTGTGTATTGGATTTTGGTTTATTTTTAATCCCTGAATCTTTGCTGAAGTCAGGTAAAGGAAGTTTACGGAGGTTCATAAAACACAAATATTTTTCTAGTTTCACTAAACTATCGTTAAGAAATTTTTAATTTTTCTCTGTACATATTGGCTTAGGCAAATACCTACTTTTACCTATGCCTAGGGGTTGTCTGGTCCATTACTCATTCAAACTGCAATTCACCTGATACTTGAAATATGCTGAAAAACATGTCACCTTATACTTGAAAAACGCCCGTCCACCGTGGAAGGTCTCGAAGCGCTAGGATTCAGGAGGGCTGCTGCCATATATTTTAAAAGAAATGCTGTGGCTGCTGGATTGAGAATAAAGGTCTGGGGCAAGAGCTAAAGTAGAATGGCTAGCTAGGAAAATCTAGGCAAGAGACGATGATGGCTTTGACCAGGGTTGTAGCAGCGGAAGTGGTGAGAAGCGTTCAGATTCTGAATATATTTTGAAGATGGGTTTTAGGTATGGAAAAGGTAAGAGTTGAGAAAAATTCTAAAGTTTTATGCCTGATCAACTGGAAGAATTCAGTTGCCATTACTGAGATGGGGAAGGGCACATCCTGTCATGAATATGAGCCTCCAGGTTTACAAATGTTGTAATTTATTTCTAAATAACGTTTCATTACTGAGCAAAGTACTTTACAGTGAGAAATAATTATTTCTAACTACAAAGCAACTTAAATCAGAATGTGATTTTTTTTATTCCTGAGGATCTTATAAATGAGAAAACATTCACAATCGTCCTTCTAAACAAACACTTCTAATATAATTGTTAAGTATAGTTTGCAATCTTTGTTCTAGTTGAGCTGCTCAACTCCTTGTTGACTTATTGTATTGTGGGTGATAAAGTAGGGGTGATACATGCTGTTACTGTCAGTATAGCACTTTAATTGCAGGAATTATCTCTTGGCCTATCTTCTGATTTTTAAATTACTTTTTTTTTTTTGAGACAGAGTTTTGCTCTTGTTACCCAGGCTGGAGTGCAATGGCACAATCTCTGGTCACTGGCACCTCCACCTCCTGGGTTCAAGCAATTCTCCAGCCTCAGCCTCCCAAGTAGCTGGGATTACAGAGGCCCACCACCACACCTGGCTAATTTTTGTATTTTTAGTAGAGACAGGGTTTCACCATGTTGGTCAGGCTGGTCTCCAACTCCCGACCTCTGGTGATCTGCCCACCTCGGCCTCCCAAAGTGCTGGGATTACAGGTGTGAGCCGTTGCACCCAGCCTTTATCTTTAAAGAGAATTATACACAGAATTTCTACAGTGACTACCCATTGCTCTATATAGGTAATTCTTAAACTTATTAATTATGATGTGAATAGGACAAGAATATGTTCTCTATTGATAATTTCAGAAGGGCATATTTCACTGTAGGATCCCTTTGTATTTCTACAAATAATCTAAATCTAAAAATATATGCTCTTCTCTTCCCTTTTCATTTCCTTTTTTTATTTTCTTTTCAATTAGGGCCACCAATCCAGATCTAATCCCTTTTCATTTCTTATTTTTTTATTTTTTTGGAGACGGGGTCTTGCTCTGTTGCCCAGGCTGGAGTGCGTGGTGTGATCTCGGCTCACTGAAACCTCCACCTCCTGGGTTCAAGCAATTCTCCTGCCTCAGCCTCCTGAGTAGCTGGGACTACAGGCGTGCACTACCATGCCCGGCTAATAATTTTTTTTTTTTTTTTTTTGAGACAGAGTTTCCCTCTGTCACCCAGGCTGGAGTGCAGTGGCACGATCTCGGCTCACCACAACCTCTGCCTCCTGGGTTGAAGCAATTCTCCTGCCTCAGCCTCCAAAGTAGCTGGGATTACAGACGTGAGCCACAGCACCTGGCCTAATTATTGTATTTTTAGTAGAGATGGGGTTTCACCATGTTAGCCAGGCTGGTCTCGAACTCCTGACCTCAGGCAATCCGCCCACCTCGGGCTCCCAAAGTACTAGGATTAAGCCACGGCCGGACGTGGTGGCTCACACCTGTAATCCCAGCATTTTCGGAGGCCAAGGGGGATGGATCATTTGAGGTCAGGAGTTTCAGACCAGCCTGGCCAACATGGCAAAACCCCGTCTCTACTAAAAATACAAAATTTAGCTGGGCGTGGTGGTACACGTCTGTAATCCCAGCTACTTGGAAAGCTGAGGCAGGAGAATCTCTTGAACCTGGAAGGTGGAGTTTGCGGTGAGCCAAGATCATGCCACTGCACACTAGCCTGGGCAACAGAGGGAGACTCCATCTCAAAAAAAAAAAAAAAAAAAAAAAAGAAAGAAAGAAAAAAAGAAAGAAAGAAAAAGAAAACTCTTTGCTTTCAGAGAGTTACTTTTTTTTTTTTTTTTAAGCAACATGATCTTTGCCACTCAGGCTGGAGTACAGTGGTGTGATCATGGCTTACTGCCACCTTGAACTCCTGGGTTCAAATGACCCTCCTGTCTCAGCCTTCCGAGTAGCTGGGACTACAGGCATGTGTCACCATGCCAAGTTTTTGTTTGTTTGTTTGTTTGTTTGTTTTTGAGACCGAGTTTCACTCAGTTGCCCAGGCTGGAGAGCAATGGCATGATCTCGGCTCACTGCAACCTCCGCCTCCCAGGTTCAAGAGATTCTCCTGCCTCAGCCTCCCGAGTAGCTGGGATTACAGGCATGCGCCACCATACCCGGCTAATTTTGTATATTCAGTAGAGACAGGGTTCCTCTGTGTTGGTCAGGCTGGTCTCAAACTCCTGACCTCAAGTCATCCACTCACCTTGGCCTCCCAAAGTGCTGGGATTACAGGCATGAACCACCGCACCCGCCTAGAATTTTGTTTTCAATGACATGAAAAATATTTATGTGTTTTACATTCTTTTCAACCTTAAAATTAATATGGAATCACGTTAGAGTTGATGAGAAGCTTGAAAATAATCTGATTGAATTTAATGTCTAATTACACAGTTACCCAGCTCATTTTCTTTTCTTTTCTTTTCTTTCTTTTTTTTTTTTAAACAGAGTCTCACTCTCTTGTCCAAGCTGGAGTGTAGCTCACTGCAATCTCTGCCTCCCAGGTTCAAGCGATTCTTCTGCCTCAGCCTCACCAGTAGCGGGGATTACAGGTGTGTGCCACCATGCCTAGTTTATTTTTGTATTTTTAGTAGAGACAGTGTTTCGCCATGTTGGCCAGACTGGCCACAAACTCTTGACCTCAGGTGATTCACACGCCTTGGCCTCCCAAAGTGCTGGGATTACAGATGTGAGCCACTGCACCTGTCCGCAGCTTATTTTTTAAACCATAGAAAGTTATAGGGAGCCCTCTATACCGTATGGCAGTCCATTCATTTTTTTTTTTTTTTTTTTTTTTGAGACGGAGTCTTGTTCTGTCCCAGGCTGGAGTGCAATGGTGCGATCTCGGCTCACTGCAACTTCTGCCTCCCAGGTTCAAGTGATTCTCCTGCCTCAGCCTCCTGAGTAGCTGGGACTACAGGTGCCCTCCACCACATCGGCTAATTCTTTTTATATTTTTAGTAAAGACGGGGTTTCACCATTTTCGCCAGGCTGGTCTTGATCTCTTGACCTCATGATCCGCCCACCTCAGCCTCCCAAAGTGCTGGGATTACAGGTGTGAGCCACAGTGCCCAGCCTCATTCATTTCATTTTTAAAGAGATCTAATTGCTAGAAAGTTTCTTCTCACGACTAAAGTTGGCCTTCCTATTGCTTTTCTATTGCTTCTATCAGACATCTAAAATTCGATTCCCAGATTAGCCAGTAACTAACTATGTGACATTAGGTCAGAATCATAATCATGCTGAGTCTCACTTTTCTGGTCTGTAAGACGAAGGGGTTTGGACCATTGGATCCCTCCTCTAGCTCTTAAATTCCATGTATCTAGTAGCCGTTCAACAGGATCTTATGATATCAGAAAGTAGTGATTGTGTTCCCAAGTATATTTTTTCCCCACCCTAGTGCCAAAGGTTCCTTTTGTGACATGATTTCTACCTTCCTCTCAATCCTTACTGCCCCCCCCATACTCTCCAAATTGTCAACACGCTTAAAGATAGCACTCAAAACTAAATAAAATAAATAAATGTTCTAGATGTGATGTCCCTGCTGAGTTCCATGTTACTAGTACAGCTGGTCCATCATATCCACGGGTTCCACGTGGCCAGCTGCGGGACTTGAGCATCCCTAGGTTTTGGTATCTGTGGGAGTCCTGGAACCAATCCCTGTCAGATACTGGGCATGACTGTACTTCATTTTCCTTGCATTCATTACCTATTCCTGAGTAACAAATTACCTTAAAAATTAACAATTTAGGTCAACAACAAAACATTTATTTCTCACAAGTCTGTGGGTCAGGAATTCAGGAGAAGCATAACAGCTCAACGTTTCTCACGAGGTTGCACTGAAGTCATCAGCCAGGGCTGTAGTCATCTCAAAACCCAACTGGGCACCAGGCCTCACACCTGTAATCACAGCACTTTGGGAGACTGAGGCGGGCGGATCACTTGAGCCTAGGAGTTCAAGACCAGCCTGGGCAATATGGCGAAACCCTGTCTCTACCAAAAATACAAAAAGTAGCTGGGCGTGGTGGCACACACCTGCAACCCCTGCTACTTGGGAGGCTGAGGCAGGAAAATAGCTTGAACCCAGGAGGCAGAGATTGCAGTGAGCTGAGATAGCACCACTGCACTCCAGCTTGGGCAAAAGAGTGAGACTCCATCTCAAAAAAAAAAAAAAAAGAAAAGAAAAGAAAATGAGCTGGGTAACTGTGTAATTAGACATTAAGTTCAATCAGATTATTTTCAAGGCATAGTGGCATGCTCCTGTGGTCCTAGCTATTCGGGGGGCTGAGGCACGAGAATTGCTTGAACCCGAGAAGGGGAAGTTGCAGTGAGCTGAGATAGCACCACTGCACTCTCAGCCTGGGCAATAGAGCAGGACTCTGTCTCAAGAAAAACAAAAACAAAAACTCAATTGGGGTTGAGGATCCTCTTTTAAGCTCACTCATGGGTTGTTGTCAGATTTAACTTTCTCACGGGCTATTAAATTGAGGACCTCAATTACTCACCATGTCACATAGGCCTCTCCATCATGTATCGTGGCAGCTTGCTAATTCTAGATCAAGGGATCCCAGAGCGAGGGAAGGAGGAAAAGAGAGAGAGAGAGACACCTAAGACAGAAACCACAGTCTTGTTATAATATAATCTCAGAAGGAGTATCCCTTCACATCTGCCATTTTCTATTTGTTAGAATAGCCACTAGGTCCAGTCCAAAGGATTACACATAGGCAATGACCCATCTTAGATGCTGCCTGCTTCAGTCCTGAATACCATCTTCTATGCATGCAGCCTAAGACTGCAGAATGATTTTTGTGCCAATTGTTTATATTGAGCTTCTAGTCAACTAAAAGACAAAACGTTTCTACTTGTTTTATTTATTTATTTATGTTGAGACAGAATCTTACTCTGTCACCCAGGTTGCAGTGCAGTGGTGTGATCATGGCTCACTGTAGCCTCGACCTCCTGGTCTCAAGCAATCCTCTCACCTCAGCCTCCCAAGTAGCTGGGACTACAGGCATGCACCACCATGCCTAGATAATTTTTATATTTTTTTGTAGAGACAGGGTTTCCTCTTGTTGCCCAGGTTGGTCTTGAACTCCTGGGCTCAAAGAATCTGCACACCTCGCCTCTCAAAGTGCTGAGATTACAGGCATGTGCCACCGAGCCCGGCCTTCTGTTTGTTTTTTAAAGAGCCATTGATTTAGCAATTAATCCTTTGAAGCTAAATGCAGGATATTATCTCTAATACATTTTATTTAATTTGTCTCTAACTTTTTTTTTTTTTTTTTTTTTTTTTGAGACAAAGTCTTTCTCTGTTGCCCAGGCTGGAATGAAGTGGCGCGATCTCAGCTCACTGCAATCTCTGCCTCCCAGGTTCAAGCGATTCGCCTGCCTTGGCCTCCGAGCAGCTGGGATTACAGATGCACGCCACCACACCTGGATAACTTTTGTATTTTTAGTAGAGATGGGGTTTCTCTACTAAAGACATGTTGGCCAGGCTGGTCTCAGACTCCTGGCCCGCCCGAGTGATCTGCCCACCTCGGCCTCCCAAAGTGCTGGGATTACAGGTGTGAGCTACCACGCCTGGCTGCTTTCAGTAACTTCTGTAATACTTCCTGAGAGTTGGGAGTTTAAAGTAGTATCACGAGTAAATACAATTCTTATTAAGCCTTCAAAGTCTCTTATAAAACTAGATAAACATTCTTTATTAAATTAATAGAAGATGACTGGACACTATTATATCTGTGTTGGTCTGTAAGGGCCCTTTCAATTTCTGAGTACCCAAGCCTTGTAGGAACAGAACAGTAGTTAATTAAATTTATTTGGGTTACTTAAAATCACAGTTTATTTGCGACACAAAATAACCTTACTTTCCTAATCCAGTTGAAATAAAATTAGTGTTAGATATAGTGTCCACTTCGAGATTTATCCTCTACTTGTTTTGCTCTCTAGGTAAAGGGTTTTTAGTGTGCAAAGAGAGCATACAAATAGAAAAATGACACAATCATTTTTGGACTAAAAAGACAGCACAATTCACTACATTTTAAAAATCACAACTTAGCCGGGTGTGGAAGCTTATGCCTGTAATCCCAGCATTTTGGGAAGACGAGGCAGGCAGATCACCTGAGGTCAGGAGTTGTAGACCAGCTTGGCCAACATGGTGAAACCCCATCTCTACCAAAAAATACAAAAATTAGCTGGGCATGGTGGTGCATGCCTGTAATCCCAATTAGTTGGGAGGCTGAGCCAGGAGAATCACTTGAACCCAGGAGGCAGAGGCTGCAGTAAGCCGAGATTATGCCACTGCACTCCAGCCTGGGTGACAGAGTGAGACTTGGTCTCAATAAATAAATAAATAAATAAAATAAAATAAAATAAAATTCACAACCTGGGCAACATGATGAAACCCTGTCTCTACAAAAAAATACAAAAATTAGCCTGCATAGTGGTGTACATCTGTAGTCCCAGCTACTTGGGAGGCTGATGTGGGACAATTGCTTGAGCCTAGGAGGCTGAGGCTGCAGTGAGCTGAGATCATGCTGCTGCACTCCAGCCTGGCTGTCAAAGCAAGATCCTGTCCAAATCTATATATATTTTTCTAAAACACATTTTTTTGAAATGGAAATGCTGAGTCAAAGAGTGTACATATTTAAAATTATAACATTGCAAATTACCACCCAAAATGATCATATATTTTTATCCTCTCATGACCAGTGAAGTGAGAGTGCTTATTCCAAACACTCTCTTCCACACTGAATATTATCAATCTTTTAAATCTTTGCTAATCTGAGAGGAGTAAAATAATTTATTGTTATTATATTAATGTGCACAGCTGGACATGGTGGCTCGTGCCTATAGTCCTAGCTACTCAGGAGGCTGTGGCAGAAGGATCACTTGAGCCCAGGAGTTCGAGGTTTCAGTGAGTTACAATTGCACTGTTGCACTCCAACGTGGATGAGACAGCAATACCCTGTCTCTAAAAGTAAAAAGAAAAGAAAAAAAAGAAATGTAAGAAAAAAAGAAAAAAGGCATATTAAGGTACACTTCCTTAATTTTCAGTGAAGTTTAGCATCTTTTCTGAGATTCACTTATACTCTTATAAGTATTCATCATCTATGGGATTCTCATTATATTTATTAAGGAATGGTGGCAAATGTAATAAATGGCAAATTTAATTTGGCTCTAAAGTTCCTAAAATAATTATTTTTAAAAACCGTACTTTATAAAAGAGAAAAATATTGCATTCTGTAGATAACTAGAGACACCTTTTAAATATCTATGAAGGCTTGGAAACAAATTGGATGGAGCAGATAAAGATGAGTGCTAATTTTGACTTCACCCTTAGTCAGTGGCAATAGATGGTCTATTACTCTAAGGGTACCCTTTACCTCCTTTAGGACATTTAGAGAGGTCTCCTGGGGTAATTACCTTGTTATTTCAATGCAGAGAACAGTAAGTACTTCAGGGAAAACACATGTGAGTATCAATCATGGGGAAAATACTTGAGAGACTAAAATGTGAACTTGTACATGATTCGTTGTTGTTGACTATTTTTTTTTCCATATACTTCTTATCTCAATTCTGAATATATTTCTAGAATTAAAGTTTTGTTACTGTAACAGAACCTGAATAGATATAAAACAGAACCTGAATAGATATAAATTTAATTTAAGCTTTTTTTTTTTTAAGAGATGGGGTCTCATTATGTTGCCCAGGCTGGAGTGCTGTGGCTGTTCAAGGCACAATCATTGCACACTGCAGCCTTGAATTGCTGGTCTCAAGGGACCCTCCAGCTCTAGCCTCCCAAGTAGCTGGGACTATCGGCATGTGCCACCATCCCTAGTTAATTCATACTTTTAAGGTATACAATTCAGTGGTTTTTAACATATTCAGAGTTAACCATTTAGTTATTCAGATAATCGTCACTGTTATCTAATTTTAGAACATTTTCATCACCCTAAAAATAATCCTACACCCATTACATCACTCATCATGGCTCCTTCTCCCTCTAACTCCTGGCAACACTAATCTATTTTCAAACTATAGATTTGCCAATTCTGGACAGTTCATATAAATGGAATCATACAATATGTAGCTTTTTGTGTCTGACTTTTTTCACTTAGCATGCTTTCAAGTTTCATCCACGTATAGCATATATCAGCACTTCATTCCTTTAAATGACAGAAAAATATTCCACTGTTTGTATAATACATACCACCTGTGTTTATCTATTCATCAGTTGACGGACATTTGTTTGTTTCCACTTTTTGGCTATTGTGAATAATGCTGTTATGAACATCTGTGTACAAGTTTTTATGTGGACATATGTTTTCAATTATCTTGGATGTATACCCAGGAGTAGAACTGCTAGGTTATATAATAACTCTACTTAATCACTTGAGGAACTGCCAATCTGATTTTCCCAGTGGCTGCATAACTTTACAATCTCACCAGCAACGTATGAGGGTTCCAATTTCTCCAAATTCTCGATAATTGCTATTGTCTGTCTTTTTTTATTATAACCATCCGGTCTAGTGAGTGTGAAGTGGTATCTCACTGTGGTTTTGATTTTCATTTCCCAGTTACTAATAATATTGAGCATCTTTTCATGTCTTTATTGGACATTTGTATATCTTCTTTGGAGAAATGTCTATTCAGTTCCTCAGCTCACTTTTAATTGGGTTGTTTTGGGGGTTAATTTTTTTAATTGATAACTAATAGATGTAAGTTGGTTTTTTTGTTTGTTTGTTTTGTTCTGTTTTGTTTTGTTTTGTTTTGAGTCAGTCTCACTCTGTTGCCCAGGCTGGAGTGCAGTTGTGCGATCTCTGCTCACTGCAACTTCTGCCTTCTGGGTTCAAGCAATTCTCATGCCTCAGCCTCCTGAGTAGCTGGGATTACAGGCCCGGTTAATTTTTGTATTTTGCAATGGAGATGGGCTTTCACCATGTTGGCCAGGCTGGTCTCAAACTCCTGACCTCAAATGATTTACCTGCCTTGGCCTCCCAAAGTTCAGGGATTACAGGCATGAGCCACCATGCCCAGCCTTTCATTTTCTGGATAGTATGATTGGAAGCATAAAAGTTTTTTGTGCCGGGCGCAATGGCTCAAGCCTGTAATCCTAGCACTTTGGGAGGCCAAGACGGGCGGATCACGAGGTCAGGAGATGGAGACCATCCTGGCTAACACGGTGAAACCCCTTCTCTACTAAATAATACAAAAAACTAGCCCGGCGAGGTGGCCGGCGCCTGTAGTCCCAGCTACTCAGGAGGCTGAGGCAGGAGAATGGGGTAAACCAAGGAGGCGGAGCTTGCAGTGAGCTGAGATCAGGCCACTGCACTCCAGCCTGGGTGACAGAGCAAGTCTGTCTCAAAAAAAAAAAAAAAGTGTTTTGTTTGTTTGTTTTGTTTGTTTTTTGTTTTTTGAGAAGGAGTCTCGGTCTGTCGCTCAGGCTGGAGTGCAGTGGCGTGATCCCTGCTCACTGCAAGCTTCACCTGCTGGGTTCACGCCATTCTCCCGCCTCAGCCTCCTAAATAGCTGGGACTACAGGCGCCACCACACCCGGCTAATTTTTTGTGTTTTTAGTAGAGACAGGGTAGTAGTCTCTACTACTCACAGTAGTGAGGGCCGGGCATGGTGGCTCAAGCCTGTAGTCCCAGCAGTTTGGGAGGCCGAGGCGGGTGGATCACCTGAGGTCAGGAGATCACGATCAGCCTGGCCAATATGGTGAAACCCTATCTCTACTAAAATACAAAAAAAAATTAGCGGGGGGCGGAGCAAGATGGCCGAATTGGAACAGCTCCAGTCTCCAACTCCCAGCGCCAGCGACACAGAAGACCGGTGATTTCTGCATTTTCAACTGAGGTACTGGGTTCATCTCACTGGGGAGTGCTGGACGATCGGTGCTGGTCAGCTGCTGCAGCCCGATCAGCGAGAGCTGAAGCAGGGCGAGGCATCGCCTCACCTGGGAAGCGCAAGGGGGAAGGGAATCCCTTTTCCTAGCCAGGGGAACTGAGACACACAACACCTGGAAAATCGGGTAACTCCCACCCCAATATTGCGCTTTAAGCAAACAGGCACACCAGGAGATCATATCCCACACCTGGCCGGGAGGGTCCCACGCCCACGGAGCCTCCCTCATTGCTAGCACAGCAGTCTGTGATCTACCAGCAAGGCAGCAGCGAGGCTGGGGGAGGGGCGCCCGCCATTGCTGAGGCTTAAGTAGGTAAACAAAGCTGCTGGGAAGCTCCAACTGGGTGGAGCTCACAGCAGCTCAAGGAAACCTGCCTGTCTCTGTAGACTCCACCTCTGGGGACAGGGCACAGCTACACAACAACAACAACAACAACAACAAAGCAGCAGAAACCTCTGCAGACGCAAACGACTCTGTCTGACAGCTTTGAAGAGAGCAGTGGATCTCCCAACACGGAGGCTGAGATCTGAGAACGGACAGACTGCCTGCTCAAGTGGGTCCCTGACCCCTGAGTAGCCTAACTGGGAGACATCCCCCACTAGGGGCAGTCTGACACCCCACACCTCACAGGGTGGAGTACACCCCTGAGAGGAAGCTTCCAAAGCAAGAATCAGACAGGTACACTCGCTGTTCAGAAATATTCTATCTTCTGCAGCCTCTGCTGCTGATACCCAGGCAAACAGGGTCTGGAGTGGACCTCAAGCAATCTCCAACAGACCTACAGCTGAGGGTCCTGACTGTTAGAAGGAAAACTATCAAACAGGAAGGACACCTACACCAAAACCCCATCAGTACATCACCATCATCAAAGACCAGAGGCAGATAAAACCACAAAGATGGGGAAAAAGCAGGGCAGAAAAGCTGGAAATTCAAAAAATAAGAGCACATCTCCCCCGGCAAAGGAGCGCAGCTCATCGCCAGCAACGGATCAAAGCTGGACGGAGAATGACTTTGACGAGATGAGAGAAGAAGGCTTCAGTCCATCAAATTTCTCAGAGCTAAAGGAGGAATTACGTACCCAGTGCAAAGAAACTAAAATCTTGAAAAAAAAGTGGAAGAATTGACGGCTAGAGTAATTAATGCAGAGAAGGTCATAAACGAAATGAAAGAGATGAAAACCATGACACGAGAAATACGTGACAAATGCACAAGCTTCAGTAACCGACTCGATCAACTGGAAGAAAGAGTATCAGCGATTGAGGATCAAATGAATGAAATGAAGCGAGAAGGGAAACCAAAAGAAAAAAGAAGAAAAAGAAATGAACAAAGCCTGCAAGAAGTATGGGATTATGTAAAAAGACCAAATCTCCGTCTGATTGGGGTGCCTGAAAGTGAGGGGGAAAATGGAACCAAGTTGGAAAACACTCTTCAGGATATCATCCAGGAGAACTTCCCCAACCTAGTAGGGCAGGCCAACATTCAAATCCAGGAAATACAGAGAACGCCACAAAGATACTCCTCGAGAAGAGCAACTCCAAGACACATAATTGCCAGATTCACCAAAGTTGAAATGAAGGAAAAAATCTTAAGGGCAGCCAGAGAGAAAGGTCGGGTTACCCACAAAGGGAAGCCCATCAGACTCACAGCAGATCTCTCGGCAGAAACTCTCCAAGCCAGAAGAGAGTGGGGGCCAATATTCAACATTCTTAAAGAAAAGAATTTTAAACCCAGAATTTCATATCCAGCCAAACTAAGTTTCATAAGTGAAGGAGAAATAAAATCCTTTACAGATAAGCAAATGCTTAGAGATTTTGTCACCACTAGGCCTGCCTTACAAGAGACCCTGAAGGAAGCACTCAACATGGAAAGGAACAACCGGTACCAGCCATCTCAAAAACATGCCAAAATGTAAAGACCATCGAGGCTAGGAAGAAACTGCATCAACTAACGAGCAAAATAACCAGTTAATATCATAATGGCAGGATAAAGTTCACACATAACAATCTTAACCTTAAATGTAAATGGACTAAATGCTCCAATGAAAAGACACAGACTGGCAAACTGGATAAAGAGTCAAGACCCATCAGTCTGCTGTATTCAGGAGACACATCTCACACGCAGAGACATACATAGGCTCAAAATAAAGGGATGGAGGAAGATTTACCAAGCAAATGGAGAACAAAAAAAAGCAGGGGTTGCAATCCTAGTCTCTGATAAAACAGACTTTAAACCATCAAAGATCAAAAGAGACAAAGAAGGCCATTACATAATGGTAAAGGGATCAATTCAACAGGAAGAGCTAACTATCCTAAATATATATGCACCCAATACAGGAGCACCCAGATTCATAAAGCAAGTCCTTAGAGACTTACAAAGAGACTTAGACTCCCATACAATAATAATGGGAGACTTCAACACTCCACTGTCAACATTAGACAGATCAACAAGACAGAAAGTTAACAAGGATATCCAGGAATTGAACTCATCTCTGCAGCAAGCAGACCTAATAGACATCTATAGAACTCTCCACCCCAAATCAACAGAATATACATTCTTCTCAGCACCACATCGTACTTACTCCAAAATTGACCATATAATTGGAAGTAAAGCACTCCTCAGCAAATGTACAAGAACAGAAATTATAACAAACTGTCTCTCAGACCACAGTGCAATCAAACTAGAACTCAGGACTAAGAAACTCAATCAAAACCGCTCAACTACATGGAAACTGAACAACCTGCTCCTGAATGACTACTGGGTACATAACGAAATGAAGGCAGAAATAAAGATGTTCTTTGAAACCAATGAGAACAAAGATACAACATACCAGAATCTCTGGGACACATTTAAAGCAGTGTGTAGAGGGAAATTTATAGCACTAAATGCCCACAAGAGAAAGCAGGAAAGATCAAAAATTGACACTCTAACATTGCAATTAAAAGAACTAGAGAAGCAAGAGCAAACACATTCCAAAGCTAGCAGAAGGCAAGAGATAACTAAGATCAGAGCAGAACTGAAGGAGATAGAGACACAAAAAACCCTCCAAAAAATCAATGAATCCAGGAGTTGGTTTTTTGAAAAGATCAACAAAATTGATAGGCTGCTAGCAAGACTAATAAAGAAGAAAAGAGAGAAGAATCAAATCGACGCAATTAAAAATGATAAAGGGGATATCACCACCGACCCCACAGAAATACAAACTACCATCAGAGAATACTATAAACACCTCTACGCAAATAAACTGGAAAATCTAGAAGAAATGGATAATTTCCTGGACACTTACACTCTTCCAAGACTAAACCAGGAAGAAGTTGAATCCCTGAATAGACCAATTGTAGGCTCTGAAATTGAGGCAATAATTAATAGCCTACCAACCAAAAAAAGTCCAGGACCAGATGGATTCACAGCTGAATTCTACCAGAGGTATAAGGAGGAGTTGGTACCATTCCTTCTGAAACTATTCCAATCAATAGAAAAAGAGGGAATCCTCCCTAACTCATTTTATGAGGCCAACATCATCCTGATACCAAAGCCTGGCAGAGACACAACAAAAAAAGAGAATTTTAGACCAATATCCCTGATGAACATCGATGCAAAAATCCTCAATAAAATACTGGCAAACCGGATTCAACAACACATCAAAAAGCTTATCCACCATGATCAAGTGGGCTTCATCCCTGGGATGCAAGGCTGGTTCAACATTCGCAAATCAATAAACATAATCCAGCATATAAACAGAACCAAAGACAAGAACCACATGATTATCTCAATAGATGCAGAAAAGGCTTTTGACAAAATTCAACAGCCCTTCATGCTAAAAACGCTCAATAAATTCGGTAGTGATGGAACGTACCTCAAAATCATAAGAGCTATTTATGACAAACCCACAGCCAATATCATACTGAATGGGCAAAAACTGGAAAAATTCCCTTTGAAAACTGGCACAAGACAGGGATGCCCTCTCTCACCACTCCTATTCAACATAGTGTTGGAAGTTCTGGCTAGGGCAATTAGGCAAGAGAAAGAAATCAGGGGTATTCAGTTAGGAAAAGAAGAAGTCAAATTGTCCCTGTTTGCAGATGACATGATTGTATATTTAGAAAACCCCATTGTCTCAGCCCAAAATCTCCTTAAGCTGATAAGCAACTTCAGCAAAGTCTCAGGATACAAAATTAATGTGCAAAAATCACAAGCATTCTTATACACCAATAACAGACAAACACAGAGCCAAATCATGAATGAACTTCCATTCACAATTGCTTCAAAGAGAATCAAATACCTAGGAATCCAACTTACAAGGGATGTAAAGGACCTCTTCAAGGAGAACTACAAACCACTGCTCACTGAAATAAAAGAGGACACAAACAAATGGAAGAACATACCATGCTCATGGATAGGAAGAATCAATATCGTGAAAATGGCCATACTGCCCAAGGTAATTTATAGATTCAATGCCATCCCCATCAAGCTACCAATGAGTTTCTTCACAGAATTGGAAAAAACTGCTTTAAAGTTCATATGGAACCAAAAAAGAGCCCGCATCTCCAAGACAATCCTAAGTCAAAAGAACAAAGCTGGAGGCATCACGCTACCTGACTTCAAACTATACTACAGTAACCAAAACAGCATGGTACTGGTACCAAAACAGAGATATAGACCAATGGAACAGAACAGAGTCCTCAGAAATAATACCACACATCTACAGCCATCTGATCTTTGACAAACCGGAGAGAAACAAGAAATGGGGAAAGGATTCCCTATTTAATAAATGGTGCTGGGAAAATTGGCTAGCCATAAGTAGAAAGCTGAAACTGGATCCTTTCCTTACTCCTTATACGAAAATTAATTCAAGATGGATTAGAGACTTAAATGTTAGACCTAATACCATAAAAATCCTAGAGGAAAACCTAGGTAGTACCATTCAGGACATAGGCATGGGCAAAGACTTCATGTCTAAAACACCAAAAGCAACGGCAGCAAAAGCTAAAATTGACAAATGGGATCTAATTAAACTAAAGAGCTTCTGCACAGCAAAAGAAACTACCATCAGAGTGAACAGGCAACCTACAGAATGGGAGAAAATTTTTGCAATCTACTCATCTGACAAAGGGCTAATATCCAGAACCTACAAAGAACTCCAACAAATTTACAAGAAAAAAACAAACAACCCCATCAAAAAGTGGGCAAAGGATATGAACAGACATTTCTCAAAAGAGGACATTCATACAGCCAACAGACATATGAAAAAATGCTCATCATCACTGGCCATCAGAGAAATGCAAATCAAAACCACAATGAGATACCATCTCACACCAGTTAGAATGGCGATCATTAAAAAGTCAGGAAACAACAGGTGCTGGAGAGGATGTGGAGAAATAGGAACACTTTTACACTGTTGGTGGGATTGTAAACTAGTTCAACCATTATGGAAAACAGTATGGCGATTCCTCAAGGATCTAGAACTAGATGTACCATATGACCCAGCCATCCCATTACTGGGGATATACCCAAAGGATTATAAATTATGCTGCTATAAAGACACATGCACACGTATGTTTATTGCAGCACTATTCACAATAGCAAAGACTTGGAATCAACCCAAATGTCCATCAGTGACAGATTGGATTAAGAAAATGTGGCACATATACACCATGGAATACTATGCAGCCATAAAAAAGGATGAGTTTGCGTCCTTTGTAGGGACATGGATGCAGCTGGAAACCATCATTCTTAGCAAACTATCACAAGAACAGAAAACCAAACACCGCATGTTCTCACTCATAGGTGGGAACTGAACAATGAGATCACTTGGACTCAGGAAGGGGAACATCACACGCCGGGGCCTATCATGGGGAGGGGGGAGGGGGGAGGGATTGCATTGGGAGATATACCTGATGTAAATGATGAGTTGATGGGTGCAGCAGACCAACATGGCACAAGTATACATATGTAACAAACCTGCATGTTATGCACATGTACCCTACAACTTAAAGTATAATAATAATAAATAAATTAAAAAAAAAAAATTAGCCAGGTGTGGTGGCACACACGTGTAGTTCTAGCTACTGAGGAGGCTGAGGCAGGAGAATTGCTTGAACCCAGGAGGCGGAGCTTGCAGTGAGCCAAGATAATGCCACAGCACTCCAGCCTGGGCATCGTAGCAAGACTCTGTCTCAAAAAAAAAGAAAAAAAGGTTTTTTTAAATTTTGATGATAAATTGCTTTTTAAAAATTCCTTTGGAAATCTGGATAGAGGATAGGGTGTCCCTAACACATACTGAAGAGTATCATAGAATTTTATAGCAAGTAGGAAAGTAATTCAGGAGTGTATTACAAGAAGAACAAGAGGAACTAATTGACAATTGAAAGGAAAAAAAAATATATATATATATATTTTTAAGACAGAGTTTCGCTCTTTTTGCCCAGGCTGGAGTGCAATGGCGCGATCTTGGTTCACCGCAACCTCCGCCTCCTGGGTTCAAGCAATTCTCCTGCCTCAGCCTCCCGAGTAGCTGGGATTACAGGCATGCACTACCACCCTAGCTAATTTTGTATTTTTAGTAGAGATGGGGTTTCTCCATGTTGGTCAGGCTAGTCTTGAACTCCTGACCTCAGGTGATCCACCCGCCTCGGCCTCCCAAAGTGCTGGGATTACAGGTGTGAGCCACCACACCCGGCAGGAAAAATATTTTAATGGGTAGGAAATTAAATTTCACATAGTCAACATATAAGAATAAAGGCTTGATAATATATTTGGACTTTTTTCATATGTGTAAATGCACATAAAGCAGATTGCAAAAGGTTATTACACAAAACAAAAGCCAGAGAAAAATCCATACTAACCCCTAAACCTCACTAAATGGGACTGAAAGGAAACCAGGCCGGGCGCGGTGGCTCAAGCCTGTAATCCCAGCACTTTGGGAGGCCGAGGCGGGCGGATCACGAGGTCAGGAGATCGAGACCATCCTGGCTAACACAGTGAAACCCCGTCTCTACTAAAAATACAAAAACTTAGCCGGGCGAGGTGGCAGGCGCCTGTAGTCCCAGCTACTCGGGAGGCTGAGGCAGGAGAATGGCGTGAACCCGGGAGGTGGAGCTTGCAGTGAGCTGAGATCCGGCCACTGCACTCCAGCCTGGGTGACAGAGCGAGACTCCGTCTCAAAAAAAAAAAAAAAAAAAAAAAAAAAAAAAAAGAAAGGAAACCAGAGTTGATTATTCAAGTTAAGGGGTTGATGTCTATAAATAACAAATGGCTATATTAAAGAAGTTATTACCTTTATATAATAAACTATTGCTAGTTATATTTTAATTAATAAAAATTGCTCGAGATAAAACTTTTTTATTAATTTCTCCTCTCTCTTTGGAATATTTAGTAGTTAAAAAAACTACATTCAATTGCATCTGAAACTTTTACAACAGTTCGTGCAGAGCATACGAAGTTAACAGCTTATAAATTCTCCTTATCTTAAGAAAGAAAACAGGCATAAAAAACCATGAACTAGTATTGTGGTCACTCCTGCTAAAATATTTCTCCAGTGTACTTTGGGTTATTTATTTCCTTCCCGTAAATATGTTCTACTGTGCTTTAAATAAAAATGAAGATATGAAAGTTGGAGAAGGAATAGATCAGGAATTCTGGTAGGCAGGTGAGGTTGAAATAACAGGGGAGCTCTTGAAGGTAACTTTGGAAGCGGTCTCATCAGCTTGGGTCAGCAGCACATGCAAGAAGGGCAATATGGGGATGAGGAACCTATTCAAGAAGTCTAGCCAAAACGATTCGGAATTCAAGCAGACTTAAGTAAAAGATATAAGGCACCAGCAGTAAGCAGGATCTTCACACCTGGGAATTTTTACATGCTTAGGGAAAGGACTGAATTCTCCAACCTGGCCTGAGTTTGCCATGGAGGTCAGTGGAGTATCTGGCTGAAAGGAAGAGAGTCGCAGCTTCTGATGTAAACTAATCCTGACAAGATGTTGAGGACTGGGTACCTGATAGAGTTTCTAAAATGTTGGAGCCATGTGTATTCTTCCGAGGGTTCTCTAACTATACTGGAAAATACAGGATGAGTTGAAGAAAGCATTTTACCTGAATCTAGGGAAAATCAGTGTTACCAAGTGGCACTAATGTTCAGCAGATCAGTTAGAATGGTTTGGTTGTAAATAATTAATAAAATCTACTCACACTATGAATAATAAAAAAAAATGAGGAAATTTACTCTGTCATACAACAAGGAAGCTCAGAGATAGGACAGAGTTGACTGATGCAGTTGTATTACAATGTCATGAAGGATCCAGGATTCATCCATCCCTTTACCCTATCCTATTCTTGGTAACAGCTTTATCCTCAGGCAGTAGCAAGATAACTGCAGAAATTATTTTAACTCAGCCATGCCAGTATGCAGAGGAAGAAGAGCACTCTTAGGAGTAAGAAAGTATTTCTTCTTTTTTCTTTTTTTTTTGAGTCAGAGTTTCATTCTTGTTGCCCAGGCTGGAGTGCACTGGTACAATCTTGGCCCACCGTAACCTCCGCCTCCTGGATTCAAGCAATTCTCCTGCTTCAGCCTCCCGAGTAGCTGGGATTACAGGCATGTGCCACCACGCCCGGCTAATTTTGTAGTTTTAGTAGAGACGGGGTTTCTCCATGTTAATCAGGCTGGTGTCAAACTCCTGACCTCAGGTGATCCACCCGCCTCGGCCTCCTAAAGTGCTGGGATTACAGGCGTGAGCCACTGCGCCCGACCACAAGAAAGTATTTCTAAGAATACTGCACAGTTGGCCACACTCCTACTCTAAAACCAATTACTGCCAAGGGGATGATAGAATAACCAGAATTGGATTAGACTAGTTATCTGAGGTGGAATAAATGACAGGGAGTCAACTACTTATACTCAGTAAAACTGGCCGGGCGTGGTGGCTCACACCTGTAATGCCAGCACTTTGGGAGGCTAAGGTGGGTGGATCACTTGAGGTCAGGAGTTCAAGACCAGCCTGACCAATGTGGTGAAACTCTGTCTCTAATAAAAATACAAAAATTAGCCAGGCGTGGTAGCACATGCCTGTAATCCCAGCTGCTTGGGAGGCTGAGGCAGGAGAATTGCATGAACCTGGGAGATGGAGGTTGCAGTGAGCCAAGATCGCGCCACTGTATCCAGCCTGGGTGACAAAGCAAGACTCCATCTCAAAAAAAAAAAAAATTGAATTTTACTTTTGTTGGGATTTCCTTAAATTTCCCTTAAATTGTCTATAACTTATTAATTATTGACTGATATTACTAGAGATGTCAGTCAATATTCTTTGCTCATCTGTCTTGGTAAAGAACTCTATTCTTGGCCGGGCATGGTGGCTCACGCCTATAATCCCGCACTTTGGGAGGCCGAAGCGGAAGGATCAAGTGAGCCCAGGAGTTTGAGACTGGCCTAGGCGACATGTTGAGACTCCTCCTCTACCAAAAAAAGGAAAAGAAAATTAGCTGAGCATGGTGGCATGTGCTTGTAGTCCAAGCTGCTCAGGAGGCTGAGGTGGGAGGATCACTTGAGCCTGGGAAGTCAAGGTTGCAGTGAGCTGTGTTCCCTCCACTGCACTCCAGTCTGGGCAACAGAGTGAGACCCGTCTCTAAAAAAAACCTCTATTTTTTTCCCCTCCAAGCTCTGAAGTCCTAAGATGCTACTGTCTATAATCTAAAAGGAAACAGATTTCTGAGTCTTTGGCTTGTAAACTAAATTTATAAAGTGATAAAAAACTATCTGGGAGATAAATAAATGAACATGAACTATGGCATACACAGATGAAACAGTCTAGTCACATGTAATCTGGTATGATTAAGATTCAGAATTAATTATTTAAATACTTACTTGTACTTAAGGGGCAGAGGGTATCAGAGCGGGCATTGTGACAAAGTTAAATTTGTAAAAAAATTTTACATTGTTAAATTTTCAAAGTTAATCTTTTAAAGTTGTAGTTAAATTATGACATTTGAATTTATAATAAAGACTGCAAACAGGACCAGCCCGGCACAGTGGCTCACGCCTATAGTCCCAGCACTTTGGGAGGCCAAGGAGGGTGGATCACCTGAGTTCAGGAGTTCGAGACCAGCCTACCAAAAGGATGAAATCCCATCTCCACTAAAAATACAAAAGTTAGCCAGGCGTGGTGGTAGATGCCTGTAATCCCAGCTACTCGGGAGGCTGAGGCAGGAGAATCTATTGAACCTGGGAGGCGGATGTTGCAGTGAGCCGAGATCATGCCATTGCACTCCAGCCTGGGTGATAGAGTGAGACTCCATCTCAAAAATATATAGATAATAAGAAAAAGACTACAGAACCAAGAAATTAAGGGGTGATGAGTAGTTGTTCATTGAGAGATTACAAATGGTATCTTTCAGGTGAAGTCACAGTGTCCATCCGTTGGCATGCCTACCTTTCACTCTGGAAGGAAGTCAAGAAGTTAAAGAAGTTTGAGTCCTACCAGAGATCACTATTTCCAGGCACCTAAACTCACTAGCGAATTTGTGTCTTTACTTGGGCAGGCCAAGCCAAAGGCCAAGCTAAAGTGTTGACAGAGCTATGAACTATTAAACAGTGCAAAATTCCTGAATCAAAGCACCAAAAATACTTTTGTAAGGGAGTTTATTTTTTCACAAACTCTGAGTGTACAAATTCTAAAGTGAAAGAAACAAAAAAATACAAGGACCTGCCAAGTTCTGTGGCTCACACCTATAATCCCAGCACTTTAGGAGGCCAAGGCAGGCCGATTGCCTGAGGTCAGGAGTTTGAGACCAGCCTGGCTAGCATGGTGAAACCCCATCTCTACTAAAAACACAAAAATTAGCCAGGCATGGTGGTGCACACCTGTAGTCCCAGCTACTCGGGAGGCTGAGGCAGGAGAATTGCTTGAATCTGGGAGGTGGAGGTTGCAGTGAGCCGAGATCATGCCACCGCACTCCAGCCTGGGTGACAGAACAAGACTGTGTCTCCTAAAAAAAAATAGATAGATAGATAGACAGATAGATAGATAGATAGATATATTAGATAGATCTGGCCAGGGTGGTGGCTTCCATGCTTTAATCCAGCACTTTGGGAGGCCGAGGCAGGCATGGACTACCTTGAGGTCAGGAAGTTTCAGACCAGCCTGAACAACATGGGAGAAGCCCTGTCTCTACTAAAAATACAAAATTAAGATGGTGTACCTACCTGTAGTCCCAGCTGACTTGGGAGGCTGAGGCAGCTTGGAAATCTGCCAGAGCATTCTTGCAGTGAGCCAAGATAATTTTCATTGCACTCCAGCTCCTGGGCAACAAGAACAAAACTCTGTCATACTAAGACGGACATTTCAGTTATTTCCATCTTTTGCCTATTTCAAATAGTGCTGCTATGAATATTTGTGAACAAGTTTTTGTATGAATACTTATTTTCTTTTTCCTTCCTTTTCTTTTTTTCCTTTGAGACAGGCTCTCACTCTCACTGGTGTTGCCCAGGGCTGGAGTGCATTCATTATCATGGCTCATCAGCCTTGACTTCCCTGACTCAGTGATCCTTTCACCTCAACCTCCCGAGTAGTTGGGACTATAGGCATGTGCTAACATGCCCAGCTAATTTTTGTTCTTTTTGTAGAGACACGATTTCACCATGTTGCCCAGGGTTTAGTCCTTGAACTCCTGGGCTCAAGCTGCATCCACTGCCTGGCCTCCCAATGTGCTGGGATTACAGGCATGAGCCACTGTACCTCGCCTTATTTTCAATTCTTTAGGATACATATATGCAGGAGTGGAATTACTAGGTCATATGGAAATTTTATGTTTAACATTTTGGGAAACCATCAGTCTGTTTTGTAAAGTGGCTGCACCATGGGCTGAGGCGGGTGGATCACTTAAGGTCAGGAGTTTTAGACCAGCCTTGCCAACATGGTGAAACAAAATAATATATAACAAAAATAAATTAACTAAAACAAACAAAGTGGCTGCACCATTTTACATTCCCAATAGCAGTGAGTGTATAAGTGTTCTGATTTCTCCATATTCTCACCAGCATTTATTATCTGACTTTTTTGTTATAGTCATTCTAGTGGATAAAATGTAAAATGGGTGAAATGTGATTTGCATTTCCCTGAAGACTATCAGGGATCAGTTTTATCTCTGCATATTCATCAATTATATCCCTTTTTTTGTTTTCATTTTTTTGAGACAGGGTCTGGCTCTGTCACCCAGGCTGCAGTGCAGTGGCATGATCGTGGCTCAATGCAGCCTCAACCTCCCAGGCTCAAGCGATTCTCCCACCTCAGCCTCCCCCAAGTAGCTGGTACTACAGGCACGAGCCATCGTACCTGGCTAATTTTTGTATTTTTCATAGAGACAGGGTCTCCCTATGTTGCCCTGCTGGTACCTAACTCCTGGGATTTAGTGATACTGCTACCTTGGCCTCCCAAATTAGTGGATTACAGGCATGAGCCACCATGCCCAGCCCCATTTGTATATCTTGTTTGGAGAAATGTCTACTCAGAGACTTTGCCCATTTTAAAATTCGATTTTCTGTCTTTTATTATTGAGTTGACAGAGTTTTTTTTATGTATTCTAGAGATAAGTCCCTTATCAGATACGTGATTGCAAATATTTTCTCCCATCCCGTGGGTTGTCTTTTCCCTTTGCCCATAGTATAATTTGAAGCAGAAAAGCTTTTAATTTTGAAGAAGTCTAATTTACCTATTTTTTCCTCTTTTGTTGTGTGTGCTTTTAGCATCACGTCTAAGAATCTATTGCCACTTTTTTCTTTTCATTTTTTTTCTTTTTTTGGAAATGGAGTCTCCCTCTGTCACCCAGGCTGGAGTGCAGTGGTGCAATCTTGGCTCACTGCAACCTCCACCTCCCTGGTTCAAGTGATTCTCCTGCCTCAGGCAGCTGGTACTACAGGTGCCTGCCACCACACCCAGCTAATTTTTGTATTTTTTTTGGTAGAGACGAGGTTTTGCCATGTTGGCCAGGCTGGAAAAAAAGAGCATTCTTCTGCAGGTGGCTATCAATTTGTCCCAGCACCATTTGCTGAAAAGGCTAGTCTTTCTCATTAGATTGTCGTGGCACCTTTGTCAAAAATCAGTTGGCCGGGTGCAGTAGCTCACGCCTGTAATCCCAGCACTTTGGGAAGTCGAGGCAGGTGGATCATGAGGTCAGGAGTTCAAGACCAGTCTGACCAACATGGTGAAACCCCGTTTCTACTAAAACACAAAAAATTAGCCCGGCATGGTGGCACACACCTGTAATCCCAGCTACTTAGGAGGCTGAGGCAGGAGAATTGCTTGAACCTGGGAGGCAGAGGTTGCAGTAAGCTGATATTGTGCCACTGCACTCTAGCCTGGGTGACAGAGGGAGACTCCATCTCAAAAAAAAAAAAAAAAAAAAAATCAGTTGATCACATACACATGGGTTTATTTCTGTTTATCTATATATTTTGCACTTCATTTATTAAACTTATTCCTAAGTTTCTTATTCTTTTTTATGCTATTGTAAATAGAATTATTATTATTATTTTTTTTGAGACGGAGTCTCACTCTGTGGCCCAGGCTGGAGTGCAGTGGCCGGATCTCAGCTCACTGCAAGGTCCGCCTCCCGGGTCTACGCCATTCTCCTGCCTCAGCCTCCCGAGTAGCTGAGACTACAGGCGCCCGCCACCTCGCCTGGCTAGTTATTTTTATTTTTTATTTTTTTGTATTTTTTTGGTAGAGACGGGGTTTCACCGTGTTAGCCAGGCTGGTCAAGATCTGCTGACCTCGTGATCCGCCCGTCTCGGCCTCCCAAAGTGCTGGGATTACAGGCATGTGCTACTGTGTTCAGTCCCAATTATTTATTTTATTTTACTTTTTTGAGACAAGCTCACCAAGTCACCCAGGCTGCAGTGCAGTTGTGTGATCATGGCTCACTGCAGTTGTGTGATCATGGCTGCAGTGAGCCATGATCACACCATTGCACTCCAGCCTGGGCAACAAAGTGAGACTCCATCTCAAAAAAAAAAAAAAAAGAGTTAATCTTTGAGGTCAAATTCGGGTTTGAATTCTAGCTCCACACTTTTAACTGTGTGATTCCAGCCAAGTCACTAAACCATTGAGTCTTCTTTCCTCATTTAATAATCCTACCCTGCAGCAGTGTCCTGAGGACTAAAAGAGATTAAATGAGATCATGTAAATAATTCTACTACTGAAACCACCTTTGCAAAATTATGACTGAGACAGTGAAAGAGATCTAACTTAACTGACTCCATCTTGCTTCTAACCTCCAAGTTGTCCTTGTTCATTCCTGAGCTTAGGTTGAACTAACTTTGGAAGAAACTTTGTTTGTAGTTTATAGTTTAAAACAAAGACAGATGCCGGGCATGGAGGCTCACCCCTGTAATCCCAGCACTTTGGGAGGCTGAGGTGGGTAGATTATGAGGTCAGTAGATCCAGACCGTCCTGGCCAACATGGTAAAACCTCGTCTCCACTAAAAATAAAAAATAGCTGGGAATGGTGACGTGCGCCTGTAATCCCAGCTACTCAGGAGGTTGAGGTAGCAGAATCGCTTGAACCAGGGAGTCAGAGGTTGCGGTAAGCTGAGATCACGCCACTGCACTCCAGCCTGGGCAACAAAGCAAGACTTAAAAACAACAACAACAACAACAAACAAAGACAGTAACAGCCCTTTCCCAAAGCACTTCTCCTTCTTGCCTGGATTGCCTTTGTAGGACTAACATTAACCACAAGATTAGAAATTATGGTTTAGGATTCATGCAGCCGGAGACTACAAGATTCTGACCCTCCCTAAACTGCTCCTAAAATCAGTGCTTGAGATACTTTGAAGACGCTGCACTTTATGGATCAGCTGGCACTACCCAGATGGATAAACTGGCTCATCTGATCTTGTGGCCTCCACCCAGGAACAGACTCAGACAGAAGACAGCTTTGACTCCCTATGATTTCATCTCTGACCAATCAGAACTCCCAGCTCACTGGATTCCCCCTACCCACCAAGTTGTCCTTAAAGACTCTGCTTCCTGAACGCTCAAATGCTCGGGGACACTGATTTGAGTAATAATAAAACCCCGGTCTGACACTGATTTGAGTAATAATAAAACCCGGTCTCTCACACAGTCGGCTCTGTGTGAATTACTCTTTCTCTATTGCAGTTCTCCTGTCTTGAATCAGCTCTGTCTAGGCAGCGGTCAAGGTGAAACCCATTAGGCGGTTATACTAGTAGGTCAGGATTTCCACAATGTTTTCTTTCCCATTGCCATTGTGAACCCCAAATATGTGAGACAGGTCTCAGTCAATTTAGGAAGTTTATTTTGTCCAAGTTAAGGACATGCGCCCTTGACACAGTCTCAGGAAGTCCTAACAACATGTGCCCAAGGTGGTTGGGGCACAGCTTGCTTTCATGCATTTTAGGGAGACATGCGAGATCAATCACTATGTGTAAGACGGCCATTGATTCTGTCTGGAAAGGTGGGACAACTTGAAGCGGGGAGGAGGCTTCCAGGTCATGTTAAGAGACAAATGGTTGCACTCTTTTGAGTTTCTGATTAGCCTTTCCGAAGGAGGCAATCAGATATGCATTTATCTCAGTGAGCAAGGGGATGACTTTGAGTTCTGTTTGTCCTTTGTCCACAAGGATATTCCTTGTGAGGGTGGTATGTAGCTTTTTAATCTTAGTAGCTATACATATTTGTAAGGAATAGAATGAAAGGCAGGCGCTGGGTGGGGTGGCTCATGCCTGTAATCCTAACACAGGAGGCTGAGGTGGGTGGATCACCTGAGGTCAGGAGTTCAAGACCAGCCTGGCCAACATGGAGAACTCTTGTCCTACTAAAAATACAAAAACTAACTAGGTGTGGTGGCATGTGCCTATAGTCCCACCTACTTGGGAGGCTGAGGCAGGAGGATCCCTTGAACCCAGGAGGCGGATGTTGCAGTGAGCAGAGATTACACCACTGTACTCCAGCCTGGGCGACAGAGCAAGACTCTCAAAAATTTTAAAAAATGAAAATAAAAAGAATGAAAGTCCAGTTTTTAAGTAGTTCCCAGCTTTGACTTAGTGATTTTGGGGTCCCAAGATTTATTCTATTTTCCTATCACACTATATTATAAAGAAAGCTTCTACCTGTTTTCTCATTATTTTATTGTAACGACCAGAGGCTTAAATTACTTAAACTACTCATTTTAGCAATTATTGGGAAGGAAAAATGCACAAGCAGGAATAGGAATAGAAAAATGAGGTATGGTATTTTCAAGAAAAAGACAAATTCGGTATGAGATCATTTTCAAGGTATTCAGAAAAATTAGTTGATATACCACCCTGGATGCTGGTGTATGCTCAAAGCCTGCAATGATAGCAATTTTTAAAAAATCACTGAAGGGCCGGGCGCGGTGGCTCAAGCCTGTAATCCCAGCACTTTGGGAGGCTGAGGCGGGCGGATCACGAGGTCAGGAGATCAAGACCATCCTGGCTAACACGGTGAAACCCCGTCTCTACTAAAATAAATACAAAAAACTAGCCGGGCGAGGTGGCGGGCGCCTGTAGTCCCAGCTACTCGGGAGGCTGAGGCAGGAGAATGGCGTGAACCCGGGAGGCGGAGCTTGCAGTGAGCCCAGATCGCGCCACTGCCCTCCAGCCTGGGCGACAGAGCGAGGACTCCATCTCAAAAAATAAAAAAATTTAAAAAATAAAATAAAATAAAAATAAAAAAATAAAAAAATCACTGAAAAGGCCAGGTGCAGTGGCTCACGCCTGTAATACCAGCCCTTTGGGGGGCCAAGGCAAGCAGATCACCTGAGGTCAGAAGTTAGAGACCAGCCTGGCCATCATGGTAAAACCCTGTCTCTAATAAAAATACAAAAAGGCTGAGTGCGATAGCTCACGCCTGTAATCCCAGCACTTTGGGAGGCCAAGGTGGGTGGGTCACGAGGTCAGGAGATGGAGACCATCCTGGCCAACATGGGGAAATCTCGTTTCTACTAAAAATACAAAAAATTAGCTGGGTGTGGTGGCATGTGCCTGTAATCCCAGCTACTCAGGAGGCTGAGGCAGGAGAACCCCTTGAACCAGGGAGTCGGAGGTTGCAGTGAGCTGAGATCATGCCACTGCACTCTAGCCTGGCGATAGAGCGAGACTCCATCTAAAAAAAAAAAATTTGCTGGGCGTGGTGGCATGCACCTGTAGTCCCAGCTACTGGGGAAGCTGAGGTAGGAGAATCACCTGAGCCCAGAGGCAGAGGTTACAGTGAGCCGAGACTGTGCCACTGCACTCCAGCCTAAGCAGCAGAGTAAAACTCTGTCTCAAAAAGTAAATAAATAAAAATAAAAATAACCGAAAAAAAAATCACCATTCTATGTATTTTTTATTTTACTGAGAGAATGCCGATAATCCTTTGAGGTGGGTAGGACAGCCATTATTACCTCCATTTTACAGGGACTTAAAACACAGAGGGATTGAGTGACTTGTCTGTGATTATAAAACTATTTGATGAGGAAGCTGGAATTGAAGTCATGTCAATTAATTACAAATTACATAGTCTTGGAGCTTTTGATAATATCTCAAAATAAAGGTCATACTGAGAGGATAAGGGTCATTATGCACTTATAAATTAGATATTTATTTATTCAATAGCTGAATAATACAATAGTATTATTTAGCTATTGAATAAATAAATATTGGATTACAAACAAAAATTTTTTGTTGTTGAGATGGAGTCTTCGTCTATTGCCCAGGCTGGTGTGCAGTGATGTGATCTCCGCTCACTGCAACCTCTACCTCCCAGGTTCAAGGAATTCTCGTGCCTCAACCTCCTGAATAGCTGGGACTATAGGCGCTCGCCACCACACCTGGATAATTTTTGTGTTATATATATATATATATATATATATTTTTTTTTTTTTTTTCAGTAGACTCAGGTTTTCACTGTGTTGGTGAGGCTGGTCTCAAACTCCTGACCTCAAGTCATCTACCCACCTTGGCCTCCCAAACTGCTGGGATTACAGGTGTGAGCCCCACTTCCAGCCAGTGAAAATCTTATTACAGTGAATACCATTGCATATATACAATGAATGCCATTTGCATAGGAAAGGAAGCAAAGAGGATCTCCATGCTATTTAAGATGAACTTCCTATTTCCAATACAGATTTTGGGAACAGAGGGTAGGAAGCATATGTATGGATATTTATTCTGATCAAAATTTAGCAGCCTGGGCGACATGGTGAAACCTGGTCTCTACAAAACAATACAAAAAATTAGCCAGGCTTATGGTGGTGCATGCCTGTAGTCCCAGCTACCCAGGAGCCTGAGGAAGGAGGATCTCTTGAACCTGGGAGGAAGAGGTTACTGTGAGGATCACCTGTGAGCCCAGAAGGTCGAGGCTGCAGTGAGCCATGATGCCACCACTGCACTCCAGCCTGGGTGACAGACCAAGACTCTGTCTCAAAAAAAGTAAAACAAAATAAAAGTTTAAACCAAATGAGTGAATCTTTTGAAAGCTTTGTAATTTGCCAGGCACTGTGGCTCATGCCTGTTATCCCAGCACTTTGGGAGGCCAAGGCGGGTGGATCACCTGAGGTCAGGAGTTCGAGACCAGCCTAACATGCAGAAACCGCCGTCTCTACTAAAAACACAAAATTAGCCGGGCATGGTGGCTCACGCCTGTAATCCCAGCTACTCGGGAGGCTGAGGCAGGAGAATCGCTTGAACTCAGGAGGCGGAAGTTACTGAAAGCCGAGATCATGCCATTGCACTCCAGCCTGGGCAACAAGAGTGAAACTCCAGGCCGGGCGCGGTGGCTCAAGCCTGTAATCCCAGCACTTTGGGAGGCCGAGACGGGCGGATCACGAGGTCAGCAGATCGAGACCATCCTGGCTAACCCGGTGAAACCCCGTCTCTACTAAAAAATACAAAAAACTAGCCGGGCAAGGTGGCGGGCGCCTGTAGTCCCAGCTACTCGGGAGGCTGAGGCAGGAGAATGGCGTAAACCCGGGAGGCAGAGCTTGCAGTGAGCTGAGATCCGGCCACTGCATCCCAGCCTGGGCGACAGAGCGAGACTCCGTCTCAAAAAAAAAAAAAAAAAAAAAAGAGTGAAACTCCATCTCAAAAAAAAAAAAAAAAAGAAAGCTTTGTAATTTGACCTGACATGGACTTCATGGTAGTGTGTACAGAACATTGCTGTTTTAGTAAACCACGTGAAGGTATCACTGGATATGGGAGTGTGTACGTAAACAGACACACATTATTCAATATCCTTAGATTCCAGACCACAAGATTCCTGAGGATAGAGCCTGATCTCTCTCACATGCACATCACAGTACCTAGCACTAATGAATGAATACATAAATGAGTGAGTGAATAAACTCATTTTCTTTAAAATTATCCTTCTCCAACTCATCTTGTCAAAAGTACCTTTCTCTACTTCTGACCCTTTGGGCCGCTATTCTGTCCTTAGTCAAAAAATATTTCCACTCCAGGATGAGACTGAATTCCCTCCAGAAACAAAATCCATTCTTCCCTTTAATCTAGGGGAAGATAAGTGACAGATTCGAAGTGACTCTCACAGTCATTTGGCCCCTGACTATGTTGGGGTCTTCTGGACTGCTCACATATATTTGCTCATTACCATTTCCATTATCTTACTCAGTTTGCGTGTGTGTGTGTGTGTGTGTTTTCAGACAGGGTCTTGCTCTGTAACCAGGCTGGAGTACAGTGGTGTGATCTTAGCTCACTGCAACCTCTGCCTCCTGGGTTCAAGCGATTCTCGTGCCTCAGCCTCCCGAGTAGCTGGGATTACAGGCACGCGCCACCACACCCAGCTCATTTTTGTATTTTTAGTAGAGACGGGGTTTTACCATGTTGGTCAAGCTGGTCTTGATCTCCTGACCTCGTGATTCACCCGCCTCAGCCTCCCAAAGTGCTGGAATGTATCTTACTCAGTTTTTATAGCCCAAGCTTCTGATCGAAATCAGCACATTCAAGGTTCTTACTGCTTGTTCTATTTTCCAAGCCTTTAATTTCTGCATGTCGATAAAAAGAGTCAAACTCTGCAAAATATTTAAAGAGATTTATTCTGAGCCAAGTATGAGTGACCATGGGCCATGACACAGCCCTGTAGATCCTGAGAACCTGTGCCCAACGCAGTCAGGCTACAGCTTGGTTTTATACATTTTAGGGGGACACAGGACATCAATCAATACATGTAAGATGTACAGCCCAGGCGCGGTGGCTCACGCCTGTAATCCCAGCACTTTGGGAGGCTGAAGTGGGCAGATCACCTGAGGTCAGGAGTTCAAGACCAGCCTGGCCAACATGGCAAAACTCCATCTCTACTAAAAATTCAAAAAACTTATCTGGGCATGGTGGCGCATGCCTGTAGTTCCAGATACTTGGGAGCCTGAGGCATGAGAATCACTTAAACCCGGGCGGCGGAGGTTGCAGTGGGCAGAGGTTGCAGTAAGCCAAGATCGTGGCACTGCACTCCAGCCTGGGCAACAGAGCGAGACACTGTCTCAATAAAATAAAAGAAAAAGAAAAAGAAAAAAATTCACTCCATACAATTGTTATTGATCTGTTGTAAATGGATTGTTAATCAGCAACTACTGGAAATAAGTTGCCTTTTTTGGTAAAAGGGTAAGGGTAAGAAGAATGGGAAAAAAAATGAAAGGAAGCAACTTTTTTTGAGCATCTACTTTGTGCCAGATATTTTACTATGCATTTAATTTTCACAAAAACCTTATAAGTAAGGGAGACAAGATAATAATTGTTCCTAAATATCGGTTCTTCCCTTCTCGGAAAGTAACAGAATTTTTGGTGGGCACATGGTTCTTCTGCTAAGTTCTATGATTACGTTTATCAGCCTATCTCATAGCTAGGGACACAGGGAAGTGACATGAACAGAACGGATGTGTATAACTTGTGGATGGTATTGTGTAAGGAAAGGAATGTGCCCTCCTCTTTGCTTCTCCCTCTCCCTGTTGAACTAAATGTCAACTTTTCTTTCTATTTTTTTAGAGACAAGTCAACCAGGCTGGAGTGCAGTGGTAAAATCACAGCTCCCTCCAGCCTTGAACTCTGGGGCTCAGGCGATCCTCCTGCTTTGGCCTCCCAATGTGCTAGAATTGCAGGTATGGGCCACTCCACACCCAGCCTAAATGTTGACTTTTCATTCCAGACCACATGGATGAGAGCACAGCATGAACAGCAGAGTAATAAGACTGATGAAATCACTGTCACCTAGGTAACTAACACTATGGTGCCTACACATCAGCCTTGGGCAGCATCCACTTGGACTGTCACATAAGTGAGAAATAACTTCTACCTTGTTTTTTTTTTTTCTGAGCCAGAGTCTCGCCCTGTCACCCAGGCTGGTGTGCAATGGCACGATGTCGGCTCACTGCAACCTCCACCTCCCAGGTTCAAAAGATTCTCTTGCCTCAGCCTCCCGAGTAGCTGGGACTACAGGTGCCCACCACCACGCCCAGGCAATTTTTGTATTTTCAGTAGAGATGGGGTTTCACCACGTTGGCCAGGCTGGTCTCAAATTCCTGACCTCATGATCTGCCTGCCTCGGCCTCCCAAAGTGCTGGGATAACAGGCGTGAGCAACTGTACCCGGCCAACTTCTACTTTGTTGATGCCACTGTTATTTAAGTCTCTGTTACAGCTTCTGAACCAAGTTGTTGTGTAATTCCCTGTGCAATCTATGTGAGTGGCTCTCCTGGAGTTGTCCAACATGGCAGCCTTGACCTGAACTAATATGGTAATGAGAAAACAAGTTCAGAAAGATTAAAAATTTTTCTGAAGTCAAACTGCTACGTGATAATAGCAAAGACATGGAATCAACCTAAATGCCCATCAATGGCAGACTGGATAAGGAAAATGTAGTATATACACACCATGGACTACTATGCAGCCATACAAAAAGAACAAGAAAATGTCTTTTGCAGGAACATGAATTGAGCTTGAGGCCATTATCCAAAGCAAACTACCAAATACCACGTTCTCACTTATAAAGTGTATAAGTGGGAGCTAAATAATGAGAACACATGGGCACAAAGAGGAGAAAGAGGAGAACACAGACACTGAGGCCTGCTTGAGAATGGAGGGTAGAAGGAAGGAGAGGATCAGAAAAAATAACTAGTGGGTACTAGGCTTAGTACCTGGGTGATAAAATAATCTATACAACAAACCCCCATGACATGGGTTTACCTATATAACAAACCTGCCCATGTACCCCTGAACCTAAAGTAAATGTTTAAAAACAAAAATGACAACAAAAAAAACTACTATGTGATAAGGTGGGATTGAACCTAGACCTACATGATACCAAATAGTTACTGTACAAGATTCTAGATTCTAGCCCTAGATTTTCACTTTGTGAAATGTTGCTGACCAGAAGGAAAGTTCCAGCACTTGTGCTTTTAGAGTATGAGCAAAGTGTTTTTTATTTATTTATTTATTTATTTATTTATTTATTTATTTATTTATTCTGAGACAGAGTCTCTCTGTCACCCACACAGGAGTGCACTGGTTTCAATTTCCCACGTTAAAACAGCAACAATGGCAGTGTGGATAGTGAACCAAAAGGAGTGCCCCTGCCCTGGACGTGTGCTGCTCTTAGGAACAGCAATGGTATGAAGAAGGAATCCAGTCTGGTTGTACCTCTGGACTTTTATAATGACACGAATATCACCACGTACAGATTTAATCTCAGCTTTTGTTCTCAATTCTCTTGCTTTATATCCTGGAACGAGTTCTTTCTTCCTACCTGGTAATCACAACAAACTCTGCGGGGGAGGCAGGGATGGGAGATGACTCCAACAAGAGCAACACTCGACGTAAAGTTATCACAGGGCTGAGGACAGGGAGATGCTGATATAAATGTCAGTGGGCAGGGAGAGAAAGCTAGATAATAAATCGGATTATTTATTTTAGGGAACAGAGAAAAGAAAACAAAAAAATTTTTTTTTTTAAATTTTAGATGGAATCTCGCTCTGTCACCCAGGCTGGAGTGCAGTGGCGCAATCTCGGTTCACTGTAACCTCCGCCTCCCAGGTTCCAGTGATTCTCCTGCCTTAGCCTCCCAAGTAGCTGGGATTACAGGTGTCCATCACCATGCCCGGATCATTTTTGTATTTTTAGTAGAGACGGGGTCTCACCACGTTGGCCAGGCTGGTCTCCAACTCCTGACCTCAGGTGACCCACCCGTCTCGGCCTCCCAAAGTGTTGGGATTACAGGTGTGAGCCACCATGCCCAGTCAATGAAACAACATTGACAGCTTACTAGGTTTGATGTATTCTGACATTTTTCTGTTCCATTTTCTTCTTTTTTTTTCAGAGACAGGGTCTCAGGTAGTGGTGCCATTATGGCTCACTGCTGCCTCAACCTCCCGGCCTCAGGCGATCCTCCCACCTAGCTTCCTAAGTAGCTGGGACCACAAATCACCACGACACCTGACTAATTTTTGTATTTTTTGTAGAGACAGGGTTTTGCCATGTTGTCCAGGCTGGTCTCCAACTCCTGAGCTCAAAAGATTCACCCGTTTCAGCCTCCCTAAACGCGGAGGCGTGAACCACCGTGCCTGGCCTATTCCATTTTATTCTATCTGAAAATATTAAATGATGGTTGAGACCCAATAAACTGATTTCACACCCCCTAAATTTTATTCAACACACTTACATTAAAACTGCTTATTGCACCATTTAATGTAACAGGGTCAGGAAAATATTAATAGAAAATTTTTAAAGCTTTTACTACCAAACAGAGTTGAGGATTGAAATACAGACCTCTGACAAATCTTAGGTGTTGGTGCTGCTAAAATAAATTAGATGCAGCTGACTTCATTAAGGCCTCTCCCTGTGGCTTTCACTCTTGGGCAGAGAGAGGAATCAGACCAGGAAGAAGGTAAGTTTGGTTTTTATGCTGCAGTAAGCAGACTGGAGGCCCATTTTATATATATATATACACACTTTTTTTTTTTTTTTTTTTTTGAGACGGAGTTTCACTCTGTCCAGCCCAGACTGGAGTGCAGTGGCGTGATTTCGGCTCACTGCAGCCTCCACCTCCCAGGTTCAAGCGATTCTCGTGCCTCAGCCTCCCAAGTAGCTGGGACTACAGGTGTGCACTACCGGCCAATTTTTGCATTTTTAGTAGAGATGGAGTTTCACCATGTTGTCCAGGCTGGTCTCAAACTCCTGGCCTCAAGTGATCCATCTGCTTCGGCTTCTCAAAGTGCTGGGATCCTCCTACCTCAGCCTTCCGAGTAGCTGGGACTACAGGCATGAGCCATCATGCCGGGCTAATTTTTTTTTATTCTTAGTTGTGATGAGCTCTTGTAATGTTGCCCAGGCTGGTATCAAACTCCTGAGCTCAAGCAAACCTCCTGCCTTGGCCTCTTAAAGCGCTGGGATTACAGGCGTGAGCCACCACACCTGGCCAAATTTACCATCTTAACCATCTTTTTAAAAAAGAGATGGGGTCTCACTATGTTGCCCAGGCTGGAGTCCAACTCCTAGCCTCAAGTGATCCTCCTGCCTCAGCCTTCTGAATACCTGGAACTGCAGGTCCAAGGAACCTGGCAAGGCTACCTAACCTTTTCCAAGAGTACAGTTCAGTAGTGTTAAGTACATTCATACTATTATGAAACTAAGACTTTGAATTTATCCTCCAGGCAACTGAGATTTATGGAATTACTGAAAGATTTCAGGACCCTACCAGAGGTTTAGGAAGGTTGTCTTAGGGGGTGGGTGTAGTGGGAGGTAGGTGATGGAGGCCAGCAGGACTGGAAGGGATTGTAAGTTTAAAAGCTTGCAGCGGGCCTTGTAAGTGAGGGTTGGTTTTTGGCTTGGTCACAGGGTTTTCTGCCAGACAGGAAGTTAGAGAAAGGAACTCAACACACCACTGGCTGAGTACCAAGCCTGTATGGGCCAGATGCTTTCCGAGGGCTGCACACTTGAGCTAGCCAGCCACATCTTGCCAAGATGTGCTCTGTTAACCCCTACAGTTAAAAAAAAATGAGGAAGGGAGAGGTCGGATTAGTTGCAAAATTGGAAAAATTTGGAGATTTCACTGTTTTTTTTTTTTGACGTACTTTCACTCTTGTTGCCCAGGCAATGGCGTGATCTCAGCTCACTGCAACCTCCGCCTCCCGAGCTCAGATTCTTGTGCCTCAGCCTCCCGAGTAGCTGGGATTACAGGCACCCACTACCACGCCCGGCTAACTTTTTGTATTTTTAGTAGAGATGGGGTTTCACCATGTTGGCCAGGCTGGTCTCGAACTCCTGAACTCAGGCGATCCACCCACCTCAGCCTCCCAAAGTGCTTGGATTACATGCGTGAGTCACCGCGCCCAGCCAACGCCCTGCTAATTTTATAATTTTCTTGCAGAGACGGGGTCTGGCTGTGTGGCCCAGGCTAGTCTCCAATTCCTGACTTCAACTGATTCCCCTGCCTCAGCCTCTCAAAGTGCTGGGATTACAGGTGTGAGCCACCGAGTTCGGTCTCACTCCACTTTTAACAAACCTTTTAATCAATATATAACAGACATATAGAAAAGGACACAAATAAGCGTAGAGCTCAGTGAATGTTCACAAAGCAACAACACCTGAGATGAACCAGCACCCACATGAACAAGCAGAACGTTGTTAGCATCTCTGGAGTGATGCTCATTTAACCCTGCGAAACCTCATGAAGCCGACCGTTTTATCACCCCCATTTTACGCATCAGGAAACAAGCGTGGAGAGGTCGGTCTCAAGCAAAGCCCTGTTGAAACCGACATTTGAATCAGATCCGCTGACTGACTCCAAAGCAAATGCTCTCGAGAAGAAGCCGGTTTCGGGGTTAGACGGTGAGTTCAGCTTTGAACGATGTTGAGTGGGCGTCTCGTTTTATCTCGTTTTACAGAAACTTACTTCCAGACGTCACAGCCACAGAAACCACAGGTAACCAGACGCCTGCACGTCAGGCCACCAACGCCTTGGTCTACACAGCGCAGCTTCCAGTGAGCCCGCGGCATGCCGCGCGACCTCCCCACACACGAAGGCGCTGTCGCAACGACAGTAGCAGGAGTGGCGCTCTCTACTGTCGCGGAATTCTTGAGGCCGGAAGAATAAGAGGGCAAAGGTCACGTAGACGGCGCGCCCCGCCCCGTAGCCCTAAGTTCTCGCGCGTCTTCCACTTCCGCCCTTTCGGCTCTCCGATCAGCACCATGGCGGTTGGCAAGAACAAGCGCCTTACGAAAGGCGGCAAAAAGGGAGCCAAGAAGAAAGTGTAAGTGGCGACTGTCGTGGCGTCCTGCTTTTTGGATGTCTGCTGGAATCGGCGGGCTGGTCCTAGATCGCGGCGTAGCCCGGATGGCGAGGATTCCAGTCGGATTGTGCGGGCCGTGGCGGGTTGGTGCACCCAGGAACGCGGCCTGGCGGGTTTGGGTGTTGAGTAGTGGCAGGTCGGCTGCTTTTCCCAGGCCTTCTAGTCCTTGCGCACTTCACATTTGAGCCGGCTTGCGGCCGCCACTCGGCTGGAATGTTTGTTTTGTGGGCTCACGTGCTGCCTCAATTCCGCGGGTGTTTGATGGCACTGTGACAGCAGGAGTTGAGGAAAGCACCCTCCTATCCATTGAGGACATGTCAATCCTGCCTTTGCTTGGTCCCGCTGGAATCTGCGAGCTCCTACTAAGCTTTGAGGCCATGCAGGGTCTTAGTTACCAGTACATGCCATTACGTACCAGCAAAGTTAACGAGATAGCATGATACTCGTACCTGTGTAGTGGAGGGACCGATGGATGTTACTCGTGTCTGTGTAGTGAAAGGACCGATGAGGGTGGGAAGTGGACATAACCTTTCGAAGTCTGATGCATGCAGTGAAACATAGAGTGGGAAGAGCTAGATTTATGTTTGTGCCCCTCACCTCACTGTGAGATACACTTTAGTATCAAATTGCCGGTTAGCTTTTTAAAATATTGATGGGAAATAACATTAACAGTGATATTAGAGTGAAGAAAGCACAGAATAAACACAGTAAGAATGATCTGCAATGGAACTTAAGCATTTTCTTAAAATCCAGGGTTGATCCATTTTCTAAGAAAGATTGGTATGATGTGAAAGCACCTGCTATGTTCAATATAAGAAATATTGGAAAGACGCTCGTCACCAGGACCCAAGGAACCAGTAAGTAGCTTATTCTTGGTTTGTATTTTCCTTAAGTTGGCGCTTGTATATTGTAGCAGGCATCTTGGTCTGTTGTTGGTCCTGTGGTGGGAGACTTTAAGGGAATGTCAGCTCTCGGTTGCAGCCTTGGCACCTGTGGTGCTTGTTTTTAGTACAGCACTTGGAGAAGCAAGATGGTGCTTTTTGAATTAAGAAAATGTGCCATAGGTAGTTCTGAGCTTCTAATAAGTACTGTCGATAAGTCACTGGTGTCTGGATAAATTTGACAACAAAAGTTAAAGTCTTTACAATTTACCATTAACTTAATTTCTACCCTCAGTTTACAGGCTTGACTTTGCTTATATGGTTCCTAAATGTTAAGACACTTGTTTTTTCTTTTGTAGAAATTGCTTCTGATGGTCTCAAGGGTCGTGTGTTTGAAGTGAGTCTTGCTGATTTGCAGAATGATGAAGTTGCATTTAGAAAATTCAAGCTGATTACTGAAGATGTTCAGGGCAAAAACTGCCTGACTAACTTCCATGGCATGGATCTTACCCGTGACAAAATGTGTTCCATGGTCAAAAAGTGGCAGGTGAGACCCAGAGTTCCTTAGAGTTTGTTGTGCTACGGGTGTTTGACCAAGGATAGCATGGTTTGATATGACAAGAAGGAGTAAGTTCATTTTATTTATTGATTGATTGAGACCAGTGAAATGTCCACAAAGTTCATTTAAAATTTTGTTTTCTTGCCGTTATTGAGTGCTAACTCTGGGGTTGCCACACCATGATAATTTACTTAATATTTAAATCTAAGATTTAATAGTGGTGTATCATCAAAGTCAGATTTTCTTGCTGCATAGATGAGTGGTTTTTTGAGGAACGTTTAGGTGCAGGTGGATGGTTTCGCCTGTCTTCAGGATATTTTTTGACCTCAGAATTGAGCGAGTGTTGATTAACTGTGGCAATAGAGAGCATAATTGTGGCAGAGCCTCTGGTGTGAGGTTAAAATCTTGGCTCCATTTCCCTATTGTGTTCTCTTTGGAAAGTAACTTGTTTTCTAAGCCTCGGTTTCTTTATTTGTAAAGTGCAGGTGAGAGTATCATTTTATTGAATTGTGAGGATGAAATGAAAATATTTCAGATGTTTCTCGCTAACTATCCAGTTGGAATATTTTGTGGGAGTTTTTTGTTTTTGGGAGATTGAGGCTCCAGGCTGGAGTGCAGCGGCACCATCTCTACTCACTGCAACCTCCTCCTCCTGGGTTCAAGCGATTCTCGTGCCTCAGCCTCTTGAGTAGCTGGGATTACAGGCACCCGCCACCATGCCCAGCTAATTTTTGTATTTTTGGTAGAGACAGGGTTTCACCATATTGGTCAGACTGGTCTCGAACTCCTGACTTCAAGTGATCTGCCCGCCTCAGCCTCTCAAAAGTGCTGGGATTACAGGTGTGAGCCACTGCACCTGGCATAGTTTGAATATTTTGTATGTGGGAATGAAAGATGACAAAATGTTTTGGTCCCAAATGATACATACTGATTATACCGTTACATTTATCCTGACATTCCTCTAAGGCTTTATGGTTTACATTTCTGGAAATACTTTAAGGTCCCTTATCTGTAAATTGTATTTGATGAGGTTTTTTTTTTTTTTTTTTTTTTAAATACTAAGGTATAAAATTTACAAAATGCAAACAAGGTAAATCAGTTTTCATCACTACCCAAGATGGTTTTTGTTTTTTCAATGTAGGCAATAATATGACCACTAATTAGGGGTTTTTAATTATATTTTAGCTCTGAAATTGGGTATTTAATCATCAACATGGCTTTAGTTTGGAACATAAAAGACATCTTTCAAGGTGTACATTTAGAATTATTATAGCAGTCACTTATTCACAACACAGTTTTTTGAAAACAACATAATCACTGTAGATGTTCATATCATAAAATACCATGGATCCTCTCAGAATCTATTTTCCTCTGGCGTAGTTTTACACTTGAAGGGGGATGAGCTGTTTAAAGGAGTATATGTATATGCAGTGGATGTGGGTTTGGGTGCCGTCGAAATAGTAGTAGTGATGGAGGGTAGAAAGGAGGGAGGGCAGTTGAGAGGACGTGGTTATTTAATTGGGTAAGAATTTGGGGGTAACTATTGGTAAGTTCAAGGAAGTTAATTTTGTAAACTTAAGAGATGTTATTTATATTAGGATACTTTATATTTAATAATGAATGTTGACAATCCAGCTTTTTAAAATTAGAACTTCAGGGATAAATGGATAACGTAAAACCTGTTAAATCTGACAGTATCTTTTTTCTCCAGACAATGATTGAAGCTCATGTTGATGTCAAGACTACCGATGGTTACTTGCTTCGTCTGTTCTGTGTTGGCTTTACTAAAAAACGCAACAATCAGATACGGAAGACCTCTTATGCTCAGCACCAACAGGTCCGCCAAATCCGGAAGAAGATGATGGAAATCATGACCCGAGAGGTGCAGACAAATGACTTGAAAGAAGTGGTCAATAAATTGTAAGTGTTTCTTAGCTTCCTCACACAACACAACCTTGAGTATTGATTATTCCTCAGATAAGGGAAAGCATATGAAACAAGGTAAAGGTCTGTTGAAATCCTGTCTGTGAATCCTAGCTATATCCCTTTACGTGAAAGAGTAAGTACTCAGTAAATACTATTATTTGAGTCAGAGTCTTGCTCTGTTGCCCAGGTTGGAGTGCAGTGGTGCGATCCTCCTTGGCTCACTGCAACCACTGCTTCCTGGGTTCAAGCAGTTCTTGAGCCTCAGCCTCCTGAGTAGCTGGGAATACAGGGGACTGCCACCATGCCCAGCTAATTGTTTTTTGATTTTTAGTAGAGATGGGGTTTCACCATGTTGGCCAGGCTGGTCTTGAACTCCTGACTTCCTGACTTCAGTTGATCTGCTAGTACTCTGTAAATGGTAACAGTTTTTTTTTTTGTTTTTATTTATTTTGAATGAAGCTGTCTCACAGTAGATGGAGTTGAAGGACAGGAAATGTTTTTCCCCTACTTAGAAAATAGACTGAATAAGCTGGGTGCAGTGGGATGTGCCTGGAGTCCTGGCTAATCAGGAGGCTGAGGCGGTAGGATTGTTTGAGCCCAGGAGTTTGAGGCCAGCCTGGGCAATATAGGAAGACCCTGTTCCAAAAAATAATAAACATACGTGTATATATACACACACAAAGAGAAAATATACTGAATAGACAAAACCGTTCATGATTAATAACACATGGGAATAAGTGATGAAAAAAGTTTCGGTCCCATATGATGGCCAGTGATAACTTACATTTTTCTGATGTTCCCATGCAATATACAGTTAGCTAAGAGGGTGTAATGGAAAAAGCATAAGACTTGGACTCAGAAGACTCTACTAAGTGTAATTCAGATAGATCATCTATCCTTTACTTACAGGAGGATTTATGCAGGTTAAATGAGGTAGGTGTTACATGTGTAAGTTTATTCCAAGGCTTCTCTACATTTAAAGGAAATGACTTATCCCCTTATATCTCATAACTAGGACTTTAAGAAAAAAAATTTACTGTTACTGGTTTGCAGGATTCCAGACAGCATTGGAAAAGACATAGAAAAGGCTTGCCAATCTATTTATCCTCTCCATGATGTCTTCGTTAGAAAAGTAAAAATGCTGAAGAAGCCCAAGTTTGAATGTAAGTGAGAAATCACATGATTCCTGTAGGGCCAAATACATTGTTTTTGGGTGGAGGAGGAGTTTGGGGCTATATCATGGCCTCCTTTTTCTTCCTGTCATGCTTGCATAGTAGTGATGACCATTGTTTCAAGATACACTATTACTAACAGGTTTTTTTTTTGCCTTTTAGTGGGAAAGCTCATGGAGCTTCACGGTGAAGGCAGTAGTTCTGGAAAAGCCACTGGGGACGAGACAGGTGCTAAAGTTGAACGAGCTGATGGATATGAACCACCAGTCCAAGAATCTGTTTAAAGTTCAGACTTCAGTTAGTGTCAAATAAAAAGTGCTATTTGTGATGGTTTGCTTCTGAACATTGTTTTTTAAAAAATAATCTGACAGCTTGGTGGATTAGATAGTAAATTGGACAGCTGGTAAACTTTTCTGACCCAGACAAATTAGATACTACTACTATGCACTTTTACTGTGAAGCTGAAATGGGGCGGAGAAGCTGTTACCAAGTGGGCATTTAGTGCTATCCACCTGCAATCATTCATTCATTCAGTTTCTTCCTCTTCTCAAGCCTTCAGTTTTCTCACTTCTTGCTTAGCTGATAACCTTGCTTTGTATAATCACTAAAAAAGTTGTAAAACAGATGAGAAAAGAACCCCACAAATTTCTGTTACCTATACTTTGCCACCTGTGCATGTGTTAAATCATACTACCTTCTGTCATACCACTGGATGGATTGTGCTAAGACATAAGAGGACAGCCTTTTTGTTTTTGCCTAATTGGCCTCATGGCTCTAGCAGTTTACACCTTTATCAATTCCTTGCTGTGCCTTCCATCACCACACAAATACTAGTAATACAAATCCCAGAGCACCTTACTCAGCCCCTTGATAGCAAAGCTCAAAGGAATGTTTTATCTATCTACCATTTTTTTTTTTTTTAACATAGAAAAAATTATATATTTGAGGTCAAGTGTGGTAGCTCATGCCAATAATCCAGCACTTTGGGAGGCTGAGGTGGGTGGACTGCTTGAGGTCAGAAATTCAAGATCAGCCTGGCCAACATGGTGAGACACCGTCTCTAAAGAAAAAATTAGCCACGTGTGGTGGTGGACTCCTGTAATCTCAGCTTTTTGGGAGACTGAGGCATGAAAATCACTTGAACCTGGGAGGTGATGGTTGCAGTGAGCTGAGAACACACCACTGCTCTCCAGCCTGGGCTACAAAGTGAGACTTTAAAAATTATGTTTGAGAGACATGATCTTCCTCTCTCACCTAGGATGGAGTAGAATGGTGTGATCATATCTCACTGTAACCCCAAACTCCTGGGCTTAAGCAGCCCTCCCTCTCAGGCCTCCTGAGTAGTTGGGACAGGCCTGTGCCACCCACCCTGCTTTTTTTTTTTTAATTTTAAAGACAGCCTCACTCTGTCACCCAGGCTGGAGTGCAGTGGCGCGATCTTTGCTCACTGCAACCTCCATCTCCCAGGTTCAAGTGATGCTTGTGTCAGCCTCCCCAGTAGCTAGGATTATAGGCGCCCACCACCATGCTGGGCTATGTTTTGCATTTTTTAGTGGAGATGGGGTTTCGCCATGTTGGCCAGGCTCGTCTTGAATTCCTGGCCTCAATTGATCCTCCCGCCTTGGCCTCCCAAATTGCTGAGGTTACAGGTGTGAACCACTGCACCAGGCCCACCCTGCTAGTTTTTAAGTTCTTTGTAGGGTCTTGGCTGTTAGGTCCAGACTGGTCTCAAATTCCTGGCCTCAAGGGATCCTCCTGCCTGAGCCTCCCAAAGTGCTGGGAGTATAGGTGTGAGCCATGGTGCCCAGCCACATTTTTTAGTTTTTATTTTTCTTGGATTTGTTGCAGTTAGGCTTTCCCTCCAGCACCACTCCAAGAAATTTCATTGTTAAGATTAGCAGTAATTTTGTTGCTAAGTCCAGTGGTCCATTCTTTTACTCGAGGTCTTTTGACCTCTATTAGTGACTTTTGCTTGTCACCTCGTCCTATTAGTGATTCTTGACAGTTGATTTCTTCCTGATTTTAACTGTCTTCCAGATCCTTGACTCAAGCTTTTCCTCCTACCTCATTGGCTACTCCTTTGCTAGTTCCATTTTTTAGACTTTTGATCAGTTTTACAAGGCCCTAGGGCTGGCCAGGTGCAGTGGCTCACACCTATAATCCCAGCACTTTGGGGAGGCTGAGGTGGGCGGATTACGAGGTCAGGAGTTAGAGACCAGGTTGGCCAACATAGTGAAACCCTGTCTCTACTAAAAAATATAAAAAATTAGCCAGTTGTGGTGGTGAGCACCTGTAATCCCAGCTACTCGGGATACTGAGGCAGGAGAATCACGCGAACCTGGGAAGCAGAGGTTGCAGTGACCTGAGATTGGGCCATTGCACTCCAGCCGTGGTAACAGTGTGAGACTCTGTCTCCAAAAAAAAAAAAAGGCCCTAGGGCTTGGTCCTTAGATGTTTCTATACGCTCCCTAGGTTCTTGGTTTTAAATTAATGGAGATTTTTATGTTTCTAGCCTGTGCCTTTCTTTGGGAGATCAAGGTTTGCCTAAGTGCCAACCAACTTGATATCCCCACTTGGATGTCAGACAGGCATTTAACATACAATGTTCTAAAATGGTATTATCTCAATTGTACCCACCCTTTTGGTTGCTTAAGCCAAAATCCTCTGTGGTCATCCTTGACCATTCAGTTAATTCAAACCATATGTATCTGGAGTCTAATCAGTTATTACCACCTTTCACTATTTGAAACTAACCACCATTACTACTTGGATTGTTAACTGCCTACCTTATCTATGTCCTCTCTTGTAGAAGTCTTTTATTTTTTATAGGCAGGATCTCACTTTGTTGCCCAGAATGGAATGCAGTGATGCAATCATAGCTCACTGCAGCTTTGCATTCCTGGGCTCAAGCGATCCTCCTGCCTTAGCCTCCTGAGTAGCTGGGGCTACAGGTGTGTGCCACCATGGCTGGCTAATTTTAAAATATTTCTTGCGGAAATGGGGTCTTGCTATATTCCCAAGGCTCCAAGGCTGGTCTGGACCTCCTGGCCTCAAGTGATCTTCCCGATTACAGGTGTGAGCCACTATACCAGGCCCTGAAAATCTGTTTTAGATGATTCATTCAAAGATCCATGTGATCTTGCATCTGACTTGTCTCGTGCTCCTATTCCCCTTGCTCTTTCCTGTGCTTGAAATATTCTCCTTTACGTGGCCATAGTGTTTATTTCACCTCCTTGAAGTCTCTGCTGTTTGTTGTTTATTTTTAAGCAACCTGAATGAGGAATTGAAGTCTGTTCTAATAATGTCTCCTCCGTAGAATCTGGTGCTGCCCTCTGACACTCGTGATTTTTTTCCAGTTTTGTTTACTTGTGTCTATGAGAAAAATTCCATGAGGACAGTGTTTTTGGTGGTGGTGGGGCACTGATTCACTGTCAGATCCTCATTGCCCAGGTGTTCCATTTGTTGAATAAAGGAATGAGTGATATTCCCTATTAATGTTCCTTAGCCAAGAAACAAATGCCTTATTTTCTACTACAGGCTGGTTTAGACATAGATATGGGTCCCAAATGGTAGGGGCTCCCTCCCCAGGGTAGAAAAAGAGGTCATGGGACCAGTTATTACATAAATGGTGGTTTTCCTCTTGATGCATTGAGGCTGGATATCATTTAGTAAGATAATAGTATAACCATAATCAAGCTCTAATCTGCTACACCTCGGAAAAGGGGTTGGCATAGTATTCTACTTTTAGAAGGGCTCATTTGAAAAAGGTTCCAAAAATAATGTTTTTTTGTTTGTTTGTTTGTTTGTTTGTTTTTTGAGACAGAGTCCTGCTCTGTTGCCAGGCTGCATGCAGTGGCATGATCTCGGCTCACTGCAACCTCTGCCTCCCAGGTTCAAGTGATTCTCCTGCCTCAGCCTCCCAAGAAGCTAGGACTACAGGCACCCGCCACCAGACCCGACTAATTTATTGTATTTTTAATAGAGACAAGGTTTCACCATGTTAGCCAGGATGGTCTCAATCTCCTGACCTCGTGATCCACCTGCCTCAGCCTCCCAAAGTGCTGGAATTACAGGCGTGGGCCACCACACCTGGCCATATTTTATTTTTAAAAAATGGTTTGGCTTATTTGATGGATTTAATCCAGTTTCCTTCCCAGAGACCAACTCAAAGGTGGTTAACATACCTATCTACTGAAAAACACTGTAAGGGGTGTTGCAAATTTCTCATTTTAAGTATCTGGATGGCTTTCCTTTTTTTTTTTAGAGACGGAGTTTCACTCTTGTTGCCCAGGCTGGTGTGCAAATGGCATGATCTCGGCTGGATGGCTTTTCTTTATTGATTTTACTTGAACTATTTTCCCCTAGTTTCTCATAGGAAAACTTTTGTGATCAGGGATCCACGACCATTCAAAAACAGATGACTAGCTGGAGTGCAATGGCTCACTGCAAGCTCCACCTCCTGGGTTCACATCATTCTCCTTCCTCAGCCTCCCGAGTAGCTGGGATTATAGGCGCCTGCCACCACGCCCAGCTACTTTTTTGTATTTTTTAGCACAGACGGGGTTTCACCGTGTTAGCTATGATGGTCTCAATCTCCTGACCTTGTGATGTGCCCGCCTCGGCCTCCCAAAGTGCTGGGATTACTGGCTTGAGCCACCGTGCCCAGCCAAGGCATCACTGTCGTTAGCAGCAAACTGAATATTCAATTTGAAATGGGCTTTTGCTTCTTTAATTTGAACAGTTGAGCAGTATCACTAATGAAAGTGCATACTCATGTGAAAAGGGAGAAAAACTGCTAGGGAGAGTATCCTGAATTACCTGGGTGGGGCTAATGTAATGACACCAGTTCTTAAGTGTGGAAGAGTGTGGAAGGGGAGATCAAATGATTACTGAAAACAGTTACAATTTTTGGGGGCATGTGCTTGTCCCAATTTCCCCCACGAAGTTTTCATAGTTGCACTGTGACAGAACTGCTTGAGTGTACAGCCATCACTTGACTACTCTCCCTTTTAGCCTTCATTTAGTCTCAGTGCTACAAGTAACTATGTTTTGTTGTTGTTTTTTCTTTTGAGAAGAAGTCTTGCTCTTGTTCCCCAGGCTGGAGCACAGCACGTGATCACAGCTCACTGCAATGTCCACCTCCCCGGTTCGAGAGATTCCCCTGCCTTAGCCTCCCGAGTACCTGGGATTACAGGCGCCTGCCACCATGCCCAGCTAATTTTTTTGTGTTTTTAGTAGACACAGGGTTTCACCATGTTGGCCAGGGTGGTCTCGAACTCCTGACCTTACATGATCTGCCCACCTTGGCCTCCCAAAGTGCTGGGATTACAGGCATGAGCCACCATGCCTGGCCACAAGTAACTATGTTTAATGCCCACCACCAGTCTTTAAATTGATGGCTGTCTAGTTATTCTGGTTGTCTGAAGCATGTTCTTTGGTAGGTTCCTTAGGAAGTTCTTATTCTTCCATGGTGAGTATAATCTGTCAGTGTACTTTCTATCTCAAAAGCACTTTTGCTGCATCCTTAGCTCACTCTGAGCATCTTAAATATGCTACTTCAAATTTTTTTAATAACGTAAAGCATTGCTAGTGAAAAGTGTAAGTTTCTTTTAAAAGTCTTTGGTTTTGGGTAGAGGCCCCCCAATTTTTTCTTTTTTTTTTTTTTTTTTTTTTTTGAGACGAAGTCTCACTCTGTGCCCATGCTGGAGTGCAGTGGCATGATCTCGGCTCACTGCAAGCTCCACCTCCCGGGTTCACGCCATTCTCCTGCCTCAGCCTCCCGAGTACCTGCGACTTCAGGCACCAGCCACCACGCCCAGCTAATTTTTTTGTATTTTTAGTAGAAGCGTGGTTTCACTGTGCTAGCCAGGATGGTCTCGATCTCCTGACTTTGTGATCTGCCCACCTCGGTCTCCCAAAGTGCTGGGATTACAGGCGCGAGCCAACCGCGCCCAGCCTTTCTGTTTCTTTAAAATCCAGTAATTTTGCTTGAATATGTCTTGCTAGGGTTTTTTTTCTGATTAAGTAGTGTTACGTAGGCAGTATGTTCTTTTTTAAATTTTTGATACAGAGTTTCGCTCTTGACACCTAGGCTGGAGTGCAATGGCGCGATTTCAGCTCACTGCAACCTCTGCCTCCCAGGTTCAAGTGATTCTCCTGCCCCAGCCTCCTGAGAGGATGGGATTACAGGCGTGCACCACCATGCCCGACTAATTTTGTATTTTTAGTAGAGATGGGGTTTCACCATGTTGGCCAGGCTGGTAATCCCAGCACTTTGGGAGGCCAAGCTGGGCCAATCACTTGAGGTCAGGAGTTCTAGACCAGCCTGGTCAATGTGGCAAAACCCTGTCTCTACTAAAAATACAAAAATTAGCCAGGTTTGGTGGCATGGGCCTGTAACCCCAGCTATCTGGGAGGCTGAGGCAGGAGAATCATTTGAACGTGGGAGGAGGAGGTTGCAGTGAGCCAAGATTGTGCCACCGCACTCCAGCGTGGGAGCCAGAGACAGAATCTGTCTCAAAAAAAAAAAAAATGTTGCAGGTAAAGTTTTCCTAAATTGCAGTTTTTATAGATTTGAAAAAATATTTTACTACATGTGAAAATTATATGAAATTCAAAATAAATGTAAATATCCACAAATCAAATTGTATTGGAACACAGTCACACTCATTCAACTTTAAGTATTGTCTGTTTCTGCTTTTTAAAATTTTTAATCTACTTCTAAATAGACATGGGGTATCACTATGTTGCCCAGGCTGGTCTTAAACTCCTGGACTCAGAAGAATCCTATTCCTCAGCCTCCCAAAGTGCTGAATTACAGCCACAGCACCTGGCCTACTTGCTTTTTGCGCTACAACTGCAGTGGTGCGGGTGCAGTTCACACTGAGGTGGTGCATTCATCACTTCATACACTGCAAACTGCAGCGATACTGCGCTCAAACATTTTGAGCGCCACGTTTTACCTGTGAAAACACATCTTCACAAATGAAATACAGGCGAGGTGCTGTGGCTCATCCCTGTAATCCCACCACTTTGGGAGGCCAAGGTGGGTGGATCACTTGGGGTCAGAAGTTCAAGACCAGCCTGGCCAACATGGTGAAATTCCGTCTCTACTAAAAATACAAAAATTAGGCGTGATGGCATGCTCCTGTAATCCCAGCTACTTGGCTGAGGCAGGAGAATTGCTTGAACCTGGGAGGCAGAGGTTGCAGTGGGTGGAGGCTGCAGTGAGCTGAGATGGCGCCACTGCACTCCAGCTTGGCCAACAGAGTAAGACTTCATCTCAAAAAAAAAAAAAAAAAAAAAGGAAAAAAGAAAGAAATACAGAAAATCTTGTTACGAATCACTGTTCACAGATGAAAATTTGCAACTCATTTTTATAATGGGAATCACTAAGCCCTAATTTAATGAAATGTTATTCCCCATCCCAAAAGAAAAAAATTCCATTTTTTTCCTCATTAGTAGATCTGTATTACAAAAAAAAGTATTCAATTATTATCATCATAGTTTGAACTTCATTAATAATTTTGTGGAAATTGTTTCCTCTTGTTATATGCCTACATCCCAGTTTTGCTTCTTGGCCCACAAGGCCACAATGATTTATCAGGCTTTTCAAGAAAAAAGTTTGCCAATGCCTACTGTAAGTAAGGAAATAAAGCATCCAAATTCAACTGAAAGGGTTTGGCCAAAACTTGTAGTGGAGAAAATGGTTTCTTAAATTTATAAAATAATTTTTTTTTTTTTTTTTGATACGGAGTTTCACTCTTGTTGCCCAGGCTGGAGTGCAATGGCATGATCTTAGCTCACCGCAACCTCTGCCTCCCAGGTTCAAGTGATTTTCCTCCCTCAGCATCCCCAGTAGCTGGGATTACAGGCATGTGCCACCACGCCTGGCTGATTTTGTATTTTTAGTAGAGATGGGGTTTCTCCATGCTGGTCAGGCTGGTCTTGAACTCCTGACCTCAGGTGATCTGCCCGCCTTGGCCTCCCAAAGTGCTGAGATTACAGGTGTGAGCCACCGTTCCTGGGCAAAAATATTGTTAAATTTAAGTGTGTGAGTCCCTCTGGGCCAATTCAGTGTTCTATTTTCCACTGCTAAATGTGAGATTGATGTGTACATGCTTGTGCACTTCATGTTTCAGAGGAGGATCTCCCATTCAGGGCACTGCTGTATTTAGAAAAGTGTTAATGGAACAAACTCCTCTGCCATTTGCCATGTGTGTGCGAGTGTTAGAATTTAAACACACGTGTTTCTACTCTCTGATGGCCACAGTTTTCATGTGAGAGAGAGGATGCTGTCCAGTTGTTTCACAACTCAGAATTCTCAATCTCATACTTTGTGGTTTCGTCACACCTCCACCAACAGGAGTATTTGATAAAACTCCAAAAAAATTCAGGAGCCTGTTCACCAAGTAGTTTCTTGGGACTGTGTGGATGGATTCACAGTGCTTAATCCCTCTGGCAGCCAAGGACAAACTGCTACCTCTAACATTTCACTGCTTCTAGGCTTACTGGAGGGCTTTGGGTATTGGAGACCGCATGCGTCACTTAAAAAGCCTTGCTGATAAAAGATAGTGTGTTCTGGGATGCAGCAGCCTTAGGATTGTCTTGGTTTTGCATGAAGTGCTAGTAGAAACTTCTAGAAAACTGTTTATCTCACACTCCACTGCATGAAGCATACTTGCGCCTGTTGGCTCAATGGGGTCCTTACTTCACATAAGTCTCCTATATGATTGGACCTGATTCACTGATGGCTCTGCAGAATGGCAAGCTGATACTATCCATTGTGCTGCTGTTGCAATCCAGCTTCAGTGATAGCCATGCAACTAAAGTGAATGAAGTCCCTGCTCAGTGGGCGGAACTCAGTTCTCATAGCCAATATTGCTTTTGATTAACCTTGTCCTATTTTAAAAATTATTATTTTTAGAGACAGGGTCTTGCGCTGTTGTCGAGGCTGGAGTGCAGTGGTGTGATTGCAGCTCACTGCAGTCTCAACCTCCTGGACTAAGGGATCCTCCTACCTCAACTTCCTGAGTAGCTGGGGCTACAGGTGTGTGTCTCATGACCTGCTTTTTAAAATTTTTGTAGAGATGGGGGAGTCTTGCTATGTTGCCCAGGCTGGTCTTGAACTCTTAGACTCAAGGGATTCTCCTGCCTCAGCCTCCCAAAGTTGAGATTACAGGTGTGAGCCACCACACAATTTTTTGCTGACTTGGGCTGTTACTAACGGCCTAGACATCTGGTCTGCCACTTGAAAGGCAGACTAAAGACATCTCTTTAAAGGCTATAAACTATGAAAACAAATTGTGGCTCCCAAGCGGAACATCTGGGTCACTCATGTAGATGGCTACGGTTAAGGGCTGATAATACCTAAGACTGATAACACCTTAGAATCAAGCTGCTGAGGAAGTCAGCATCACCTGGATTGTCCTCACAATGGCAACACATCCACCATGGCGGACTAGGCACCCAGTAAAGAACTTTCTCATGCATGCCAGTCTTGGTGACCCCTGCTAAAGTTATCCCATTTGTCTGGAGGTAAATAAGGCCACATTACACAGGTCATGGGCCTACTTGCTCCAAAATGACTGACTACACTGGCCATTTGGCCTCCTCTTAGGGCAACTCATGATGGAGGGGCTGACTGCTGTTGAGACATTCTTAGGCTACAACGTAGCTGTTTCAGCCTTATCAACTGACTCTGACCACACAATTATAGCTATTGAAACTAGTGTGTCATATTCTTAGTCTATCAAACTATTTGCAGTCTGACAATAGGGCTCCTTTTGTCACAAAGGCCACTCAGCAGTGAGCCAAAAGAGATTATTTGATGAATATTTCACACTCCCTACCATCTGCAGATAACTGGCATTGTTGAGCATTAAAGAGGTTACTGAGTATATCACCGTCACCTCCTCCTGTTCCACATACCTGACTATCCAGTATTTGGGTCACAGAATAGGACAGTCCTAGAATCCCAGAAAGGGATTATCTCCATTTCACTGTCTCCTGGATAGTAATCAGGACAAAGATCTGGCTGAAAGAAGAAGGTGAAAGAAAAGGTCTGGATGAAAGATGGGACGATTGAAGAAAAATGTGTTATAGGTATTAATTTTGTGTCAGTGGAGGGAAGGCAACAACCCTGGCAACCGGGAAGAAAACAGCTCAGACCACACTAAGGAGTAAAGACAGGGTCTCATTCCGTCACTGAGGCTGGAATGCCACGCTGCTATCACAGCTCACTGCAGCCTTGACCTCCCGGGCTCAAGTGACCCTCCCACCTCAGCCTCCTAAGTAGCTGGGACTAGTGGCACATGCCACTACGCCTGGCTAATTTTTTATTTTTTGTATTTATTTTTGTATTCACTGTATTTCCCAGGCTGGTCTTAAAACTCCTGGCTCAAGGGATCCTCCTGCCTTGGCCTCCCAGAGTGCTGGGATTACAGGTGTGAACCACCATGCCTAGCTGGAAGGGGAATCATTAATGCAATTTGTTCCCTAGGTCAGTTTCTCAACCTTGGCACTACTAATATCTTAGGCCGGGTAATTCGTTGTTTAGCAGTTACACTGGCCTGTACCCATTAGATGCCAGTAGCACCTTCCCTCTAGTTGTGACAAATAAAAATGGCTCAGACATTGCCAAATGTCCCCTGGGGGGGGCAAAACTGCCCCCAGCTGGAACCACTGCCCTTGATTCAAAACCACTACCTGAATCAAGTGGCAGCTGCAGCTAACAGTCTGCCCTGCTGCTGGGTTTGTCCAGACCACTAAGAAATGTGCTATGAAAACAGAAAATCTCTGTGGACATGGTCAGTCCTGCGCTGTTCTGCTGTGCCTGATATCATCAACAGCACCCAAATTGGAATGTATACAGACATCAGGACCAACACAACCTTGATTCAATCTGACTGATCATATGCTTTCCATGCCTGAGTGGTCGTGGGTAATACCGTATATGGCTATTTGGTGACACTGCCCCTGTGACTTAACCAATGTGATGATACAAATCAGGTTTAGCAATGAGTCCTGAACCAAAGTGGCTTGTGTCCTTTGGGGTTATATTTTTGTATGTAGGGGAAAAATGGGTCATGAGATGTCTCCCCATTAAGGACAGGGGTCACTTTCTGGCCCATTGATTGTCTAATTATTGCCATGACACCAGAGATTAACAGACCAGTTTAAACTCTCCGTGCAGGTCTTAATTAATAAAATACCCTGGCCCTAGAATACCTCATGGCTGCCTAAAATCAGACTGGTACTCCCTGAGATTTATTCACAGTGAGCTGTCTGGGACCCTGGAGAGGAAGACTGAGATCAATACTGCAGGTTGGCTTCATCTGCTGCTTTGAGTCTTGATAATAGACTTAATTAAACGTCATATGAGACAAATTGAGTGGATTTGGTTCTGGCTTCTATTGGTTAGATTAATCAAAGTGGTTGGTTATCAGAGAAGCACGCTTGTGTAAAAATTTAAGTTTGGCCAAGAATGTGTCAGGCTGAGGAGTGAATAGTGACAGAGGCAATGTACTGTAGACCCCAAGTGTGTCTGCACATTCTTGCTGAATGTGCCAAGAATACAATCCCTTGACTGTTCTTTACCCTGGCCACTTCTCAGAGCTGTTTTTGCACCCTTGTGAGCAACCTTGAAGGATGAGGTAATGTCTCCCCCAGGAAAAAAGAAAGTGTGCTTCCACTTGCTATAAAAGTAGTAGATCTCAGTGTTCCTCTCCTGTCACACAACTCACTGCATAATGGGCCCTTTGCATCACCTCCTCGGGATGTGGGGGGGGGGGGGTATAGGAAACTGACACATAAGAACATGAAACTCTGGTTCTCACTTTTGCTGTGAGTGATAAAGTCTTTTGTTCCTGGCCCAGAAGTCTTATGTCTTCTGTTAACATCCATGAAACCATGACAGACTAACTTTTTAGCTTACAAGTTGGGTAAAATGGCTAACACTGCACAGTTCCTGTCAATTTCTCCTCCCCAATTATTTGAAGCAAACTGAACATATTAAAAGTAAATATTTCATCATGTATCTCTAAAATGATTTAAAAAGAAATGTAACCACAATCCTATTAACACAACTCCAAATTTCAGTAAGAATCTTTAATATCTTTAAATATCCAGTCATACCAATTTAATGAGTCATTAATTCTCTGACGTAATGCTGTGATAGGCAATGCAACTGTGACAGCTATGAAGGGTAATGGGTTGCCATTTGCTAAGATCATTTAAGAAGTCAAGGCGGGGCCGGGTGCGGTGGCTCACACCTGTAATCCCAGCACTTTTGGATGGTGAGGTAGGTGGATCACCTGAGGCCAGGAGATCGAGAACAGCCTGGCCAACATGGCGAAACCCCATCTCTACTAAAAATACAAAAAATTGGCTGGGCACGGTGGCTCATGCCTTTAATTCCAGCAGTTTGGGAGGCCAAGGTGGGTGGATCACCTGAGGTCATGAGTTTGAGATCAGCCTGACCAACATGGTGAAATCCTGTCTCTACTAAAATTATAAAAATTAGCTGGGCATGGTGGTGGGCACCTGTAATCCCAGCTACTTGGGAGGCTGAGGCAGGAGAATTGCTTGAACCCAGGAGGCAGAGGTTGCAGTGAGCCGAGATCACACCATTGCAATCCAGCCTGGGTTGACAAGAGCGAAACTCCATCTCAAAAATAAAAATACAGATACAAAAAATTAGCTGGGCATGGTGGCAGGCACCTCTAATCCCAGCTACTCCGGAGGCTGAGGCACAAGAGTTGCTGGAACCTGGGGATAGAGGCTGCAGTGAGCCAAGATCACACCACTGGACTCCAGCCTGGGCAGCAAGGGTGAAACTCCGCCTCAGGGGGAAAAAAAAAAAAAAAAAAAAGAAGTCAAGGTAGAAAAATTATTGCAGGTGTCAATTCCTCGAAGTGTATAACATCCATCCTAGCCCTATTATTTTTTTGATACGTATTATTTTTTGATATGTATATGTATATATATGTATATATGTGTATGTGTATACACGTTTGTGTATACGTATATGTATATACATATGTGCATGTGTATGTATATATACACACGTATATGTACATGTATAAACACACGTGTATACATGTATATATACATATACACATGCATACATATATAAATATACACATACCTACATATATGTATACACAAACACACTTTTTTTTTTTTTTGAGACAGTGTCTCTGTCGCCCAGGCTGCAGTACAGTGGTGTAATCTCAGCTCACTGCAACTTCCACTTCCCAGGTTCACGCAATTCTCCTGCCTCAGTCTCCCCAGTAGCTGGGATTACAGGCCCGTGTCACCATAGCCTGGCTAATTTTTGTATTTTTAGGAGAGACAGGGTTTCCCATGTTGGTCAGGCTGGTCTTGAACTCCTGACCTCAGGTGATCCACCCGCCTTGGCCTCCCAAAGTGCTGGGATTACAGGTGTGTGAGTCATAGCTCTCGGCCAGAGGCCAATATTTTGGTATTGTCAGTTAATTTTTGTGAAACACAGACAGACAACCAGTAGGTAATATTCCTGCCAGAATTATGAATGTAAAACATTACTTCTCCTAAAAAATATTCAATTACTGCCTAATTTACAGTACTTGAAGATAAACAATCTGTGGTATACACATAATTAGAATTCCTTTAAAAAATCAGAATATGTCTCAGACTCTGAAATATAAATCTGTTAGCTTAACAGTGCTTTGGTTAATCTATTAGACTCCAATATACTTATATAGTATTTTGTGTTATATTTTAATGAAAATCTAGATTTATGATTGCTCTACTGTTACCAAGGGTACAGCTCTACAAAATACAGCTGTACAAGATCTGATGTTCTAAATATTTGAATATTTTCTATTAAAGAGAAAAAGGAATCCCCATTAGTGGATCCATTCATGTTTCAGTTTCTAGGTGACATCAATATAAATTGTCCACATAAAACCAAGAAGCTGACAGGACTTTTCTTCCTGAAGGATAAAACTTCAAGGCTTTAATACATACTGTGTAATTCTTTCTAATCATTAAGTATTAGAGGCTGCAACCATTACAGGCCAATGAAACAGATCAATTCTTCTTGTTTAACTGCTAAAGAGAAATGTATCACGTTGCCATAATAAATGGAAAAAGAACTCGATTGGAAATCCGCAGAGACAGGTTTTACTTTAGGCTCTGCAAGTAACTGTGACCTTAGGCAAATGATTTAACCTCTGCAAGTTGAGCTCTGGTCTCCAAGGGCTCTCTTCTGTGGTGTAACAGGATGAGCTCGCAATTAAGAGAGAGGCCCCTAGATGGTGGTGTTGTTCTGAATCAGGCTTTCTATTTTTTTCCTCCTATAATTACAGTGAAGTAAAAAGGCACAAGTTAGAAAATGACTTCACGTTAGTTCTGAAAAAAATTCAGTTGGCTGGGCAAGGTGGCTCACGCCTGCAAACCCAGCACTTTGAGAGGCCGAGGCGAGAAGACTGCTTGAGCCCAGGAGTTCAACACCAGCCTGGGCAACATGGTGAAACTCCATCTTTACAAAAAATAAAAAATTAGGCTGGATGCGATGTCTCACACCTGTAATCCCAGCACTTTGGGAGGCCGAGGCGGATGGTCACTTGAGGTCAGGAGTTCAAGATCAGTCTGGCCAACATGATGAAACCCGGTCTCTACTAAAAGTACAAAAAAATTAGCCGGGCACGGTGGTGCATGCCTGTAATCCTAGCTATTCAGGAGGCTGAGGCAGAAGAATCACTTGAACCTGAGAGGCAGAGGTCGCAGTGAGCCCAGATAGTGTCACTGCACTCCAGCCTGGGCAACAGAGCAAGACTCCATCTCAAAAAATAAAATAAAATAAAATAAAATGAAAAACAAAAAGCCAGACATGGTGGCACATGCCTATAGTCCCAGTTACTTGGGAGGCTGAGGTGGGAGGAACACTTGAGGCCAGGAGTCTAAGGCTGCAGTGAGCCGAGATCATGCCATTGCACTCCAACCTGGGCAACAAAGTGAGACCCTGTCTTGGAAAAAAAAAAAAAAAATTCACTATGAAGAATTCATTCAATGGCATTCAAAATGACATTGAATCATGAATCATATGGCTCATGTGCATTTTACATTAATTAAAAGAAATAAACCATTAATGATTATACCAAAGTGAACATATTACCTTATAATTAGTCCATATAGTCATCATTATTTTCTCTAGGTGTATTTAGGTAAGCTTAAGAAACTGAGTAAAAACTAAGCAATGATTGTTAGGAGTACTGATTTACAACCCTATAGAAAAATGATTTTTTTTCAAATGCCAGTTCTACTAATAAATTCTGATAAGCACACTTTCTTTCATTTTGAATATTACAGACTGAATTCAAGACCTGTGATTTCTATGAGCACAATGACAGATATATTCCATTACCCTTCCAGCCATGTAAACAAGGGCATCTTTTAAAGAAAAATGCTTTTAGTGTCCAAAGGATAAGAATAATATATTAAATGGCTTCTCTAGGTTTTTTTTCACCTGAGTCTGCTTGCTAGGAAAGGCTTCTCTAGGTTTAACTTATCAAAGAAAAAGGATTAAGAGATTCTAGTTTGAGGAGGTTTAGATTTTAACCTAAAATTCCTGAAAGGAAACAGAATGCATTCCTATTTCTCGCCCATAAAATTCACTGAGTATAAAAATTATGTTTCTCCTTAAACATGGTCAGTCTTGCCTTGAATTCAATCAATATGCAGAATAAGAAAGTACCTATGAGAGCCCATATATTAGCTTTTTGCTTCCTGTCAGTTGGGTGGGTAATGAGTGGCAAGCACAAAATAGAATATGAGAGTGAAATGACATAAAACTGTGAATTTTGTTTCAGTATAGATTTATGTCAAAAATTAAAGTGGAAAGATATTGAGTGAATCCAAGATGATATCGCTGTATGTGAAAGTCATCCATCCATCCATGCATGCATCCATCCATCCATCCATCCATCCGTGCATCCATCCACTCCAACCAACCAACCTACCCAACCCACCAACCAACCTTTATTGAGCCTGAATGGTGCAAAAGACTAGAGATACAAAGATAAATAAGATACTACAGGCCAGGTGCAGTAATACCAGCACTTTGGGAGGCTGAGGCAGGCAGATTGCTTGAACCCAGGAGTTTGAAACCAGCCTGGGCAACATGGTGAAACCCTGTCTCTACAAAAAGAAAAAAAAAAAAAACAAAAATTAGCTGGGCACGCTGATGTGTGCCTGTAGTCCCAGCTACTCAGGAGGCTGTGGCAGGATAATCACTTCAGTCCAGGAGGCAGAGGTTGCAGTGAGCCAAGATTGCATTGCACTCCAGCCTGGTCAAAGGGAATGAAACATGAAACCCTGTCTAAAAAAAACAAAACAAAAAACAAAAACAAAAAAAAAAAAACCCCAAAAAAAAAAAATATATATATATGCCACCTCTACCACCTCCATTCTCAAAAAACTCAGTCTAGTATGAGAAAGGGACTTTGAAAGTTCAGTTCAGTTTATTACAGTGTCAAGTAGATTTACAACTATTGCACTTATCATTCTGCTGACAGAAGGCCAAAATTTAAGATGGAGATTTTCCTCTAATAAGGATAGGTTTTCAGAATCTTCAATATAAGATGTTAAAATTATAAAGGCAAAGATATACACCTCATGTTCCAGTCCATATCCTTCCTGCTGTTGTACAGTTTGCTGCAAATGATAATTTAATTTGGATAATGCTTTATATAATTGATTTCTCATGAAATTACTTTTGAGTGAAATTTGACAAGAATTTTCTTTATACTCTCTTCTTTACCAAAACGTATTAGAAGTCCCCATAGTCCAAAATAAAATGTAACCACAGAATGGGGAGACAACTTTAGTCAAACACCAAGTAAATGTTACCTTCTTTGTCGAACTCCAGGTGGTATTCATGTAAAAGTGTGGTCATTGGTTGCCTAACTTTTTGGACAATGGGGAAAAAAAACAATAAAAGCTAAAATGTGGTCCAGCATATGAAACTCTTCTCAAAAACAGAAGAAGGTCATGAACATCGTTGGGAAAATGTTTCACATTTCCAATGAAATTCTATTCCATTGATCTGTTTGGAAGATTGTCTTCAACCTATTTGGCCCTAGTCCATAAACTGTAATTGATTCAGTCATGTAAAGAACCACTTTTGTCTTAAGCTTAGAATTTATAACAATGGAAAGCAGGAAAATGGTTTTTCATTTACTCTAATAATTGTGCAGGGATGAGCTAGGGAAAAAATAAAACAAAAAATTACCAGTCTTCTGTCCTCTTATTTTTCATTCTGATTATATCACAAAGAAATGAGCTGTGGAGGTTTGGCACTGTTTTCCATCTTAACAGTTGTTCTGTATTCTAAGATTTTATATGTGATTCATAATGTACTACCATAACAAGACACAGTTTTTATATATTACTGAAATAATGCAAAGAAAATGAATTTTCCTTTGGGTCCAGTAATTGTCAAAGGAATGATTGCAGATTCAGAAAATGTGCTTTGTAATAACCCTGTTAACATAAAGTATACACTGAGGAAAAAAATAAGTATGGCACATATATGGAAGGATTAGTTGTATTAGCAAGGCATTTCAGGGATGGTTTTGGTTCTTTAGACTAAGTAAGATACATCCAATTTAGACCCCCTTCAAATCCTTAGACAAATGGGAATCACTTGGTAACATAAGGATTGTTTTGGTGGGCAGGGGCCGATTTCACCATGTGCTTACAAACGCTCCTGAAGGAAGGATTTGCTCTGGTAATAAGGTTGATATGCTCAAGCTGTAAGAATTAATTTGAATGTCAAAAATGAAATTTAGATTGCTAACCATGTCCTGATAGTTACAGCATGTAGAATATTAAATGTTCTCTTTTTAAACTAAAGTAAAAAAAATGAAGAAGCATGGTTAATTCACTTGTGCTGATTAAAACAGACGTCCACGTGCAGCTTCTGCGTGTGAGCCTCCCATGCTGCCATGCATGCCACCAGATGCTTTCCCTTCGCCTTGCTAATCCCACTAGATGTTTTCCTCGGTAGAACCCTAGCTCATGGGTTTCCATGTGCATGTTTCTATTGTAATGAAAACTATCTACAAAATCTAGACGTTTTCTGCTTTCAGAAAATTCTAGTGTACCACGTACGGCTTAGATATTTCTTTTTCAGTTAAAAAAAATAGTGCAAAAACATATCTGATAGTCAAGGTGATAGTTCAAGTGAGTTCTTGTGCCAAGGAACACAGTCAAGCTTCTCCTCTAGCTCATCTGTAGAAACTGTATGTAGTTTTTGGGAAATATTCCAGATTTTCCCATTAGTTCTCCACTCATCCAGTCATCATCTACAGATTCCAGCTCTGTTATTATATCTCCAGCCTGTAAGACAAAAGGAGTTAGAATTATTGGTTTCTGTTGAGAATAAGCATAGTAAATAGTGGCCTACCTAGGGCAGCATGAATAATCTCTGTATAACTCATTTATCTTGATTGCTGAGAGATTAAATGACAAAGATGATCTATACCTAATGATGCCCTTTGCTTGTATGCCTCTATTCCTTAAATCTCATTCCTTTGCCATTGCCACCCTTGCTGCACTTTGATTTTCCTGCTTATATTTTGTGCCTCTCAAATTCACCACTCCTAATCTAAAATCCCTCTTGAACAAATAATACTAGTTACCACACACACACACACGATTATTTATTGAGTACCCTCTATGTGTCAGATACTTTTCTGGGCACAATTAATATTCCCTCATTCTACAATGGGAAGGCAAATAAGCTGGCAGAAGAGGACAGAAAGCATGGGATTGCCAACTCATTAGGGCCATCAAGGGAGGGCCTCACTGAAGGTGTCATAAAGGCAAAGACTTGGAGATGAGAGAGAGAGTCATGTGCTTCCTGTATGCCTTGTCTTATTCTGTGTACTTCACAGGAACTAACTTATGTAAACACCACCACAGTCCTAGAGATGAGTATTGTGTTATCCTCATTTGAGAGATTTTTTTGTTTTGTTTTGTTTTTTGAGACAAAGTCTTGCTCTGTCACCCAGGCTGGAGTGCAGTGGCGCAATCTAGGCTCACTGCAACTTCCGCCTCCCAGGTTCAAACAATTCTCCTGCCTTAGCCTCCCAAGTAGTTGGGATTACAGGTGCCCGTCACCACGTCCAGCTATTTTTTGTATTTTTAGTACAGACGTGGTTTTACCACGTTGGCCAGGCTGGTCTCAAACTCCTGACCTTGTGATCCGCCTGCCTTAGCCTCGCAAAGTGCTGGGATTACAGGTGTGAGCCACTGCCCCTGGCTGAGATATATTTTTATAGATTTCCTTATTTTAGTGAAAAAGAAACCAAAACTCAGATAGATTATAACTTGCCAGTGTCACATGTCTAGTTAGTGGTAGAACCAGGATTCAAATCTAGTGCAATTCCAGGGCTTGTATTCCTAACCACTAGACTATGTGGCCGCCACATTTTACAATGGTCCTTTTTACTTAGAAAGGCTTTTACTATAATTGCCTTTTATCAATACCCAGAGCATTTTGCACTTTACATTTATTCTTGCACATAATGGCATTTCTCCTCTGCCATTTGGTTTATCACATTCCTCCTATGGCCCCAGTATCTTTTTTTTTTTTTTTTTTTTTTTGAGACAAAGTCTCGCTCTGTGGCCCAGGCTGGAGTGCAGTGGCACGATCTCGGCTCACTGCAACCTCCACCTCCCGGGTTCAAGCGATTCTCTTGCCATGGCCCCAATATCGAATTTGCATTTTTTCCCATCTTAAAGAGCTTCACCTTGACTCAGGACACTGATTTATCTTCATCAGGTTAGTCAAAGGGGCTGTGTGTCTTATTCATGTGCAAATTAGAATTCCTTCAGCAGATGAAGACATAATTATTTTGTTCTTTATGGTTTCTAAACATTTCTTAGAATCTGTGTTTAAGATGGCTACAATAGTCCAAGATGACTCTGGCTACTGTTAAGAATACCTTTATCAGGCTAACAGGATTTATTTGTAGCCTTAGTATATTACCCTCTGGGAAAAAAAGTGGCTTGATTTAAGGGTTTTCTTTATGGAAAACGGAAAGGAAACATGCTATCAGATGTTATTAATTTGCTCTGCTAAAATCTGTAAAACTTCTGGCAATTCAAAGTTTTTGTTATAAATAAGTTCCTTCTGGTTCCTAAATTATAATTTAATAGTTAACTGAAGCTATTTTTTTAGGTCTGGTCCAAACCTACATACCATGTCAGTTTCCTAGGGCTAGGACTATTTGTTTTTTTTTTGAGACGAAGTTTTGCTCTTGTTGCCCAGGCTGGAATGCAATGGTGCGATCTTGGCTCTCTGTAACCTCCGCCTCCCAGGTTCAAGCAATTCTCCTGCCTCAGCCTCCCGAGTAGCTGGGACTACAGGCGTGAGCTACCACGCCCGGCTAATTTTGTATTTTTTAGTAGAGACGGGGTTTCTTCATGTTGGACAGGCTGGTCTTGAACTCCCGACCTCAGGTGATCCACCTGCCTTGGCCTCCCAAAGTACTGGGATTATAGGCGTGAGCCACTGTGCCCAGCCAGGCTAGGACTATTTTTTTTTTTTTCTTTTTTTTTTTTGAGACAGAGTCTTGCTCTGTCGCCCAGGCTGGGGTGCAGTGGCCGGATCTCAGCTCACTGCAAGCTCAGGCTAGGACTATTTTTAAAAATGAGTTTTGGCCGGGCACAGTGGCTCACGCCTGTAATCCTGGCACTTTGGGAGGCCGAGGCAGATGGATTGCCTGAGCTCAGGAGTTTGAGACCAGCCCAGCAACACAGTGAAACCCCGTCTCTACTAAAATACAAAAAATTAGCTGGGCATGGTGGCACATGCCTGTAGTCCCAGCTACTCAGGAGGCCGAGGCAGGAGAATTGCTAGAATCCAGGAGGCAGAGGTTGCAGTGAGCTGAGATCACACCTCTGACTGTATTCCAGCCTAGGCAGCAGAGCAAGATTCCTTCTCTAAAAAAAAAAAATCAGTTTTATCTATTAACATTTTGTGGATATTTAATAAAACTGAAAGCAGTGCAGAATCCCTTAATAACAATAACAACAACAACAACAATTCTAGAACTATTTTATGGACAACCATTTGTAAAATGAAATGAAGATAACCTGTTTTCTGGAAGATACTGTGCATTCTGTTATTTATATTGACATAGTTTAAATGAAGACCAAAATAACATCCAAGAAATTTGAATTCAGATTTTCACTTGCAGTAAGTTTATGTAAAGATAAAAGGAATACATTTCGAGCCACTGACTCTCAAGGACTAAGGCAACCGTTTTCTTTCTTCTTCTTTTTTTTTTTTAAATTTTATTTTAAAGATCAAGACATTAAAGGAAAAAAAGGGAACTGATAGAAGGTTACGAATTTTTAATTTTGCATAGCTACAGCATAAGAAATACCTATCATTTATGGCTGGGTGTGGAGGCTTATGCCTGTAATCCCAGCTTTTTGGGAGGCTGGGGCGGGTGGATCACTTTGAGCTCAGGAGTTTGAGACCAGCCTGGGCGAGACCCAGTCTCTACAAAATATACGAAAAATTAGCCAGGCATTGGCGGCTTGCACCTGTAGTCCCAGCTACTCAGGAAGCTGAGGCTGGACAATCGCTTGAGCCCAGGAAGCAGAGGCTGCACAGTGAGCTGAGATTGCACCACTGCACTTCAGCCTGGGCAACAGAGTGAGACCCTGTCTCAGAAACAAAACAAAACAAAACAAAACAAAACCAAAAAAAAAAAAAAAAAAAAAGGAAGAAGAAAGAAAGAAAGGAACGAAAGGAAAGAAAGAAAGAAAGAGAGGCCGCGCATGGTTGCTCATGCCTGTAATCCCAGCACTTTGGGAGGCCGAGGCAGGCAGATCACGAGGTCAGGAGTTTGAGACCAGCCTGGCCAATATGGTGAAATGCCATCTCTGCTAAAAATACAAAAATTAGTCAGGTGTGGTGGCGCACATCTTTAGTCCCAGCTACTTGGGAGGCTGAGGCAGAAGAATCACTTGAACCCAGGAGGCAGACTGAGATCGTGCCACTGCAATCCAGCCTGGGTGACAGAGCAAGACTCCATCTAAAAAAAAAAAAAAGAAAGAAAGAAAGAAAAATATCTATTATTTGCTAACAATATATTATAACAGAAATGACATTTAATACAAAAAGATGCAATAACATTTTATTATTCAGAATAAAGTAAAACTCCATCACAAAATAGGAAGCTAGCAACCTTATGCTGACATATTTCAGTCAAGGTATCCCCCCACTTATCCCAACAAAGGCTGCACATACCTGATTCTGGTATTGCCTTGTTTTTCTCTTTTTCTTTGTTGAGATAGGGTCTTGCTATGTTGACCAGGCTGGTCTTTTTATTTTTTATTTTTTGAGACAGAGTCTCGCTCTGTCGTCACCCAGGCTGGAGTGCAGTGGTGCGATCTCGGCTCACTCCAAGCTCTACCTCCTGGGTTTACTTACGCCATTCTCCTGCCTCAGCCTCCCGAGTAGCTGGGACTACCTGCGCCTGCCACAACGCCTGGCTAATTTTTTTTTTTTGTATTTTTAGTAGGGACGGGGTTTCACTCTGTTAGCCAGGATGGTGTCGATCTCCTGACCTTGTGATCTGCCCGCCTCGGCCTCCCAAAGTGCTGGGATTATAGGCATGAGCCACTGCGTCCGGCCATTCAGGCTGGTATTAAACTCCTGGCCTCAAGTGATCCTCCTGCTTTGGCTTCCCAAAAGTGTTGGGATTAGAGGTGTGAGCCACTGTGCTCGGCCTTTTTCTCTTCTTGTTGTAGGCAAGTGAAAACCCTGTTTGGCTGTCCACTGTTTTAAACCACATCTTGTCCAATCATTCCTTGATATGTTAATTCTTTCTACAGCATCCTTGTCTCTGACTGAATATCTTCAATGCTAGAGAATTTACCACTGTCTGACACAGGCTATTTTTACAGCAGTGACTACTAAAACCACCCTCCTTCTTCTAGCACTGTTTCCAAAGTACTTTCCTCTGACCATGGTCCAGTTGTGGATTAGGGAAATAGAATCATGAAAATATCTACTTTTGGCCAGGCGCAGTGGCTCACGCCTGTAATCCCAGCACTTTGGGAGGCCGAGGCGGGTAGATCACGAGGTCAGGAGATCGAGACCATCCTGGCTAACACGGTGAGACCCTGTCTCTACTGAAAATACAAAAAAATTAGCCAGGCGTGGTGGCGGGCGCCTGTAGTCCCAGCTACTCAGGAGGCTGAGGCAGGAGAATGGCATGAACCCGGGAGACGGAGCTTGCAGTGAGCCGAGATTGCGCCACTGCACTCCAGCCTAGGTGACAGAGCAAGACTCTGTCTCAAAAAAAAAAAAAAAAAAAAGAATAAAAGGAAAAAAAAGAAAGAAAAGAAAATATCTACTTTTACTTTAAGAAAAAATTAGGCATTTCTTCGGTGAAAAAAAAAAACAAAAACGAACAAACAAAAAACCTCTGCAAACTAGCTCAACCTTTTGGGACTATTTCCCCAAAGCTCTGGTCACTGCCTTTGTGGACAAGAATTTAGTGTCTTATAAGGCTACTATGCTACTAGCGCAAATTGTAGCAGGTGCTATCTGATTCTCCATCAGTTTCAAAGACATGTCAATGGCAGGCTTGGAAGGCCATGTAGACGGTCATCTGTTACTAATAAAAAGCCTAATATTACTGAGATGTGATGATGTAAGACCAAGGAACAGGGGATTACTTTGGGGATGTATGGGGGTGTAAAGCCAAGGTTTTCTCTAAGTACCTTAATGCCTGGTTGATACTGTAAATTAACAGGCCTATTTGCACTATTCACTTTCTGTAATGTCTTCCCTTATAATTAGGGTCGGAGATCTCTTCATTCTTGAGTAATGATCAATATTCCACCCAAATGTTCCATCCTTCAATGGAAAACATTTCAAAAATTATAGTGCTTTATGTAGTTATGAAGAGATACACATTCTGACCTTGAAGGAAAGCTCATCTTCATTCTCCCCTCGGAAATCATATAAGGCTTTGGCCTTCCTCCCCTTCGGTACTATGGCCGACATACTTTTTGCCTCAGCTGTGAAGACATAAAAAATTTAAATATATAGAAACACAGTGGACTAAAACACAAATCTAACATTTAAAAAAAAAAAAAACCCTTGTCGCTCTAAAAACACAGTATTTTCTCTTCAGAGGTAGTGATATTAGGGATAAAAAACATTTTTAAAAACAGTATGTTCAGTTAATTTTGAACTTATTTAACTTTCAAGAAGATGAACAATGTCCTCTTAGCAGGGAAAAATTACATAAACTGTTTTTATTAGATGGAATATTAGCCATTATTTAGTGAAGACATTTTTATCTTTTTTTTCTGTAACTCTAACAAAGTATATGAATGTAGTTTGCATAACTTCATGTATCAACTCTTTCAAATATAGACAGACAAACTGAGCATGGCCAGAGGGGAAAGGAATGTATATAGTTTTGAAGGTTTCAGGCACCCCGTGAGGAGTAGCACTCATGTCTTGTGGTTGTCATACCCGGGCAGGGCCTCACAAACACTGCTGGGAAGATCCCCTCCCTGTCCTGCAGTCTGCCCCTGCACCAGTCAGAATCTAGACGTTCCAGAATCTGGATCCGGTCTCCCCTCTTGAAGGATAAGTCATCACTGGTCTCTGCTGTAAAACTGTGAAGAGCTTCACACCATTCTGCAGAAAGACTGTTAACCTGTTATCAATTAGAAGTGTGGTCAGAAATGTAAGATTTTATTTGAAATTGAGTTCCACAAAGCTTAAAGAGTAGTGTGGAAAAAAAGCTAAGTGGTCTCAAGATTTCAAAGCCTGAAGACTTCTTTAAATTATCTAATACCTTATGTTGCTATCAAGTTTCAGAAATAAAGGTTTCCAATAATTTTTTCTTAAATTATAACTCTAAATGACAAGTGTGATAGAATTTGTGGCTTTTCTGCTTTTGAGGGATATATAAAGCTTAAGCAAACACTTTTTTCCTTTTCTTTTCTGAGACAAGTTCTTACTTAGTAACCCAGGATGGAGTGCAGTGACAGAATCATAGCTCACACTGCAGCCTTGACTTCCTGGGCTCAGGCAATCCCCCCTCCTCAGCCTCTCGAGTAGCTGGGACTACACGTGCGGCCACCACACCCGGCTATTTAATTTTATTTTTGCAGAGATGAGGTCTCACTATATTGCCCAGGCTGGTCTTGAACTCTTGGCTCAAGTGATCCTCCCAGCCTCCCAAAGTTCTGGGATTACAAGCATGATCCACCTCACTCAGCCAAAAAACTTTTTTCTTACTATGACCTATTATATTGTTATATTAAAGAATTAGGTCAAAGCATAAAATATTTATGCACAGTATTTGACACTATGAAAAAATTCTGATAAAGTAATTATCAGTGAAGCTCTTCTTTATTTAAATTAGGAAGGATCAGAATGGGTGGGTCTATTAATTCCCAGGTCTTTACTTGATTCAGAGACTATTAGATTCCATAGCACAGAACTTCATTAATTCACACTTTTAATTTTATGAGGTGTTGTTAACTCTGAGATTGGCAGGATAACACCCAGATGTGGTGGGCTAGTGTAAGAATGCTTTTATCCCAGGTACATTAGAGAAAGGTTTTGCTCTGTGAAGAGGCAGCTCTGCCAATTTGGGATGGGAACCCTATGTTCAAGATGCTCAAGCAGACAGTAGAGGATAATGAAAAGGCTTTTTTTTTTTTTCCTGAAATGGAGCCTCGCTCTGTCGCCCAGGCTGAAGGGCAATGGAGTAATCTTGGCTCAATGCAACCTCCGCCTCCCGGATTCAAGCAATTCTCCTGCCTCAGCCTCCTGATTAGCTAGGACTACAGGCGGGCACCACTACACCCACCTAATTTTTGTATTTTTAGTAGAGACGGGGTTTCACCATGTTGGCCAGGCTGGTCTTGAACTCCTGGCCTGAAGCAATACACCTGCCTCGGCCTCCCAAGGAGCTCGGGCTCCCAAGGAGATTACATGAGCGAGCCACAGCGCCCGGCCAGGACAAAGGCTTTGGAGCTAGCCAGGCAAGGGTTCCAGACCCAGTTCTGCCACTTCTTAACTTCGTGACACTGGGCAAGATGCTTCTCTTCGCTGAGGCTCAGCTTCATCTTGGGGTTACTAAGAGCATTAAATGAGACAATGCATGTCTAACATTTAGCCCAGTGCCTGGCACATCTTAAGTGCTCAATAACTGATGGCTTACAAAACAAAAACAAAAAGCAAGCAAACAACATTAACCTTGCCCTCTTGCTCCTGCACCTGAGTAATCAACCCTAAAGGATGGAACTTATCATTCCTCAGAAATGCAGGCAACAACCATGTGAACATTTCCTTTTGGAGAACTGTAGTCAGTTTCCTTCCTCTTTCACTGTATCAGTGGGTAGGGACGAAAGGGTAAGGGGACACACAGGCCAACTACAAGTGACATTTTCACAAACACAATCATCCCATCAGGCTTAACTCTTCTAAATTTGTCACAAAAAAACAATGGAAGGCCGGATATGGTGGATCACCCCTGTAATCCTAGCACCTTGGGAGGCTGAGGCAGGTGGATCACTTGAGCCCAGGAGTTTGAGACCAGCCTGGGTAACAAAGTGAGACCCTGTCTACAAAAAAGACAAAAATTAGCTGGGAGTGGTGGTGTGTGCCTGTCATCCCAGCTACTTAGGAGGTTGAGGTGGATTGCTTGAGCCTGAGAAGCAGAGGTTGCAGTGAGCTGAGACCTTGCCACTGCACTTGGCCTAGGCATCACAGTGAGACACTGTCTCAAAAAAAAAAACAAAAAAAAAAAAAAACAAAACAAAAAACAAACCAAAACCAAAACCAAAAATAAACAAACAACAACAAAAACAACAATAACAAACTAAAAAACAACAGAAGGTACCACATTCCTAGTACCTTTAAGCACTTCTGGAGTCATGTTACAAAGTGTAAAAATTTTAACCCATTATTTTTCTCTTTCTCATTATACAAATGAAACAATTTTTCCTAAATATTTGGTAAGTTGAGAAATGTATAAAGAAATGGAGGAGGCTGGGCTCAGTGGCTCATGCCTGTAATCCCAGCACTTTGGGAGGCCGAGGTGGGTGGATCATGAGGTCAGGAGTTCAAGACCAGCCTGGCCAAGATGGTAAAACCCTGTCTCTGCTAAAACTACAAAAACTAGCGAAGCATGGTGGCAGGCACCTGTAATCCCAGCTACTCAGGAGGTTGAGGCAGGAGAATCGCTTGAACCCGGGTGGCAGAGGTTGCAGTGAGTCAAGATCGCGCCACTGCACTCCAGCCTAGGCGAAAGAGTGAGACTCCATCTCAAAAAAAATAAAAGAAGTTGGGGGGGAAAAAAAAACCTACCCATGTATATAATCTTACTACCTAGATGCAATTTAATACTAATAACTTGAATAATTTCCTTCCTATCTTTTTATGCTATATATTCAATTTTATATCCCCTTTCCCTATATGTTTCCTCTTATGACATTTAAAAAATGATTTTACTTTATAAATCTAGTTTTTCATAGATTTAGTACATTCTCCCAATAATGGTCATATTTAGGTCATTTCCAATTTTTTCTTATTATATTAGCACTATGCTCATCTTTGTGACTCAACCTCTTATTTTTTATCCTTTTCTTTTTTTTTTTTTTTTTTGAGACGGAGTCTCGCTCTGTCACCCAGGCTGGAGTGCAGTGGCAGGATCTCGGCTCACTGCAAGCTCCGCCTCCCAGGTTTACGCCATTCTCCTGCCTCAGCCTCCCGAGTAGCTGGGACTACAGGTGCCTGCCACCTCGCCCAGCTAGTTTTTCGTATTTTTTAGTAGAGATGGGGTTTCACCATGTTAGCCAGTATGGTCTCGATCTCCTGACCTCGTGATCTGCCCGTCTCGGCCTCCCAAAGTGCTGGGATTACAGGCTTGAGCCACCGTGCCCAGCTTTTATCCTTTTCTTAGGGTGATAATAATGTGTACTTTCTCTCTTTTTTGACACTCACATGCGTATAATTGCTTGTTTAGTGTTGAGCTGCACTGAATCTTTGTTAACTGAATAGGTTAAATGGTATTTTATTGCTGTCTTATTATATATTTTCTTGATTACTAGAAAGGTTAAATATTTTTTCAATATTAGCCACTTATTGTACCTCTTTTATGAATTCTCTAGTCATGTCTCTTTTTCATTTTCTTTCTTTTTGTTTTGAGACAAAGTCTCGCTCTGTCACCCAGGCTGGAACGCGGTGGTGCTATCTCGGCTCACTGCAACCTCTACCGCCGGGTTCAAGCTATTCTCCTGCTTCAGCCTTCTAAGTAGCTGGGACTACAGGTGCATGCCACCACACCTGGTTAATTTTTGTATTTTTAGTAGAGACAGTGTTTCACCATGTTGGCCAGGCTGGTCTCGAACTCCTGACTTCAGGTAATCCACCCACCTTGCCTTCCCAAAGTGTTGGGATTACAGGCATGAGCCACTGTGCCCAGCATCTGTTTTCATTTTCTATCAGGGTTTGCATGTCTTTGTATGAGCTCTCTATATAACATATATTAACCATCTAAGTAATTTATTATAAACATTTGTTGTATAAATTGGAAAAATTAATTCATACTATATTCTCTTAATAATTATGATTTTAATAGTCCTCCCAGTTTGAACCTGGCTGTCACTATAGTCATCTGTTCAAGCAGCCTACCTGAGAGTCTGAGCCAGAATCTTCTTTTTTGGTTTTCAGTGGTACCTTTGTGCCTACATTAAAAAAAACAAACAAACACAGGAAGTCAGAACATTAGATGTGAAGGCCATATAGTATTAAAAATAAATGGTTGGGGTGGGAGTGAACAGTCTGGGATTCCACACCAGGCTCTTCATGTATTGCCTATGTTGCCTTAACCTGTACTACCCTCACTGAGCTTGTTTAGTTAATTGTAAAGTAAGCACAATTATTTATAGTCTACATACATTAGTGACAGTCTATAGTTCATTTCTGTTTAAAAGTCTTTGCTATTTATTTATTTATTTATTAGAAACAGAGTCTGGCTCTGTTGCCCAGGCTGGAGTGCAGTGGTACAGTCATAGCTCACTGCAGCCTCAAACTCCTGGTCTCAGGTGATCCGCCCACCGTTGCCTCTCAAAGTGTTGGGATTACAGGTCTAAGCCACCACACCCAGCCTCTTTGCCATTTCTTGTATGAAGTTATTGTTAATTACCTAAAATACCAAAACTAGCTCTTTGAGAGATGCCCACAAATAATGTCTATCCCACACAAATTCTCATTTTAAAATCAGTTTTCCTTCTACCTTAAAAATATGGCAATATGGATTATTATACAGCTGAAATATAATGCTATTGTTTGGTTTATTTGAATTAGGACATGACATAATAAAAAAAAAATTCTCTATACTCACTTAAAACATTTGCACCAGAGGTGGGAGAATCCTCAACAGGCTCCACAAAGTTCAGGGGGAAAATCCCAGTTCTGCCTCGAACTTCTCCTCTGGCCCATTCCTCATTCACGTACTCTTTAAGAATAATAATTTCTCCCTCTGAGAAACTCAACTCATCCTTCTGCTCTCCAATATATTCAAACCGAGCAACACATCTTGAGCCTCTGAATGAAGAACACGTTTTGTGGATTAGACTAGAGAGTGCTTTTAAAATGCTTAAAAACCTTCATTCAGTCTTTCAATAAGTATTTATTCTGGGTTTACCATGGAATAAGGTATACTAGGCTAATTTGAAATTATTCCATGAAAAACAGTAAGTTACACTTTTAATTAACAGATATGAACCTATTCACTCAAAAAGACTAAAGCTCAAGGTCAGAGTGCACGCAGTTGGGTGGTTAGTTTACCCTGCTGTGTCTTTTGATCATCTTACTCCCCAGTCTCCATATGTTTGTATCCTTGGGCCACAGCAATCCATGGTCCAGTCTGAACCCTTTCAATCATAAATGCACTGAGTTGAGGAGTGTTAACCCTGAGAATCTCAGGGCAAGTCATCAAATTTCCTGACTACTAATCAGGGCAGAATGCAATGGGCATTAGCTGGGCAAAGTCGATGCTCAATTAATCAGTGAGTTGGCCTTAAAAACTAGGAGAAGGTTTAAAGAAAACAGAAACTCGGCATATCATAACACACAGTCTTGGACCTAACCCTGTTGCCTTTAAGAACGACTTTTGTATCGCCTTTAAAAGGGCTTCATTTCTGACATTTGGGACAATCCTTACATGATCTGCAATTCTGACTGAAAATAAGATAAAAGCAGAGATAAAATCGTGTCTCTAGAAGGTGTGCTTTAATACTAATCCCTAAATTTGAGGGTTTAGAAAGGAAGTTTCAACAGCAACAGGCCAAGGAGAAGCAATTGCCTAAAGAGAAAAGGTTGATTCTAGCTCTAACAGAATTCTGATTTAAGTCAGATCAATGTTTCAATGACTGTAAAAGCCCACTTCAAATTCAACCTGCTGAGACACAGTATATGCTGCTTAAAAATAGAGAAAAACTGAATCTGAAATAGAATTCAACTGCTGTGGATCAGAAGTTTTCTTATTTGTGATAACCTTTGCATTTGTTTTCTAAAGTCCTCTGGGAGCATCTCCTTATGTCTGACCTATTCATAGACAGGTTTACAGTCTTCAGCAGGTAATGAATTCTATTAATTTGCTCATTTAACTGGAATGTAAAGTTGCACTGTGGCAGTGTTTTAAATCACAAAGGAGTTACAACGATGCATAAAAGGGTATATAAATTCAGGGAAAGGTCCTCAACTTAACTCTTCCTTCATTTTCTTCTAGTTCCTCTTAAAAACAAAAAAATACAAAATGTCTAGCAGTTATTGTAGGATTCATATTTCTACAGGATTTAATTATTTCTCATGACAAAAATACTTGAACCTTCTAAAAACTGGGTAGATAACACCAGAAGGCCAAAATAAAATGCAGTAAATGATGAAACTATCTCTGCTCATGCTAAGGCCAGGCTGCAGGAAGCATTGGCATAGACTGTGCTTTGCTGCTTTCTCTATGTTCTGCATTGATGTTGGAGAATTGCTTAGGTAAGCTTCTATCAGCATGTTCATGATGTATTTTCATCAGAATTTTAACCCATTGTCACCTTTTAAACAAGTTTTCTTTGTAATTAAAAAGACAGTGAGAATCGGAATAATCACCATGTGAAGTGTTTTCTTTTAAAATAAAGAATAAATAAATAATAGAGAGGGGTTCTTGCTATGCGGCCCAGGCTAGTCTTGAACTCCTGGCCTCAAGCAATCCTCCCACCTCAGCCTCCCAAAGTATTGAGATACAGGTCTGAGCCACCATGCCTGGCCTTGGAGTGTTTTAAGCTTGATAATTCTTCACGATATAGATGGTTATCTCCTTTGTATTTTGTGCAAAAGGACACAAATAAAACTTACTTAACACAATGAGATGAAACAGATTCTCTTTTCCCATTTCCTCCTTCTGGAATATCAATCTAGTAAAGACAAAATCAAGGCAACAATTATTTTTTTTTCAGATTTTCGTAAGATAAATTTAAGGTTAAGTAATTAGAAAGTGCATGATTGAAATGGATTTGTTTAGCTAGGTGTTAATCTGATTAAGAGGAACTACAGGTGCTAACTGGTAAAAAAAATCCTGAATTTGGATTAAAAAAAAGTATAACATGTGAAGTAGCCTTCCTTGAGTAGCCAATCAATTCTCTTATTTGCTGGAATAACCACATTAATATGACTCTAATTCTGACTGAATTTTCTTTATCCCCCCGCTTTTTTTTTTTTTTTTTTTGAGGCAGGGTCTAACTCTGTCACCCAGGCTGGAGTGCAGCGGCACAATCAGAACTCACTGCAGCCTCGACCTCCCAGGCTCAAGTGATCCTTCTGCTTTAGCTCCCCCAAGTAGCTAGGACTACAGGTATGTACCACCACACCCGGCTAATTTTTGTATTTTTAGCAGAGACAGTTTCACCATTGTTGCCTGGGCTGGTCTTGAACTCTTGGACTCAAGCAATCTGCCTGCCTTAGCCTCCCAAAGTGCTGGTATTATAGGCGTGAGCTGCCACACTCTGCCAGCTCTATCCCATATTCTCCAGGTTGAAAACTGCAGCTGAGAAGGACTTAAGATAGAAATCAGGCATTAGGCATTCACAGTGCCACGCATTAGCTCTACCACACCTACTCCAAGTGTTGGTAGAACCCCGCAATACTTTTCTGACCCCAAGATAAAATATTTCAGTAAAACTTTGGATTCTTGGGCCAGGTGCAGTGGCTCAAGCCTGTAATCCCAGCACTTTGGGAGGCTGAGGTGGGTGGATCAGGAGTTCGAGACTAGCCTGGCCCGGGCGACAACTGCGAGACTGTCTCAAAAAACAAAACAAAACAAAACAAAGCAAAGCAAAGCAAAGCAAAGCAAACAACTTGTGGATTCTCTTCACATTTATAACTGGAACATTTTCCCGCTTCAACATGAATAGGGAAGGAAGAAAGGAATCTGTATTTAGCAAACATCTATTAAGTGGCAAGCACTTTATTTTATTTTATTTATTTTTTGAGACAGGGTCTCACTCTGTTGCCCAGGCTGGAGTGCAGTGGCATGATTATGGCTCACTGCAGCCTTGCCCTCCCATGCTCACACCATCCTCCCACTTCAGCCTCCCAAGTAGCTGGAGTTGCAGACACCTGACATCATGCCCAGCTAATTTTTCAATTTTTTGTGGGGACAGGTTCTCACTATGTTGCCCAGCCTGGTCTTGAACTCCTGAGCTCAAGTGATCCTACCGCCTCAGCCTCCCAAAGTGTTGGAATTACAGGCATAAGCCACTGTGCCCTGCCAAGCACTTAATGTAATATCTTATTTACAAGGCTCAGTAGAGGAGGGCTGGGTTGTGATAAAATATTTGGCTATAATGCATGCAATCTAAAACTACTTAAAGCTTGAGGTTTATATTAAATAAATCAGTGCCTTCTTGATGAATTTTAAAGGTTTGAAGTTTTAAAACAATTTTTTAAACTTGTGGGCTTAGAAATAACACACTAATAATGTGGCAGATTCTGTGTGATTGATTTCAGTGTGGTAATTGTGCTTTTTAAAGTACTGCTACATCGGGCAGAAGAAAAATGAGGAAGAGTGCTAAAACAAACATTATTCTTAATATTAATTTAGAGAACATAGTTGAACTTCTCCAAAGAATCAAGGCATAGATAAACTGGACAATTTTTAATGCCTACCCTTCATAATCCAAGAGATTCAAATTCATTTCTATTTGAAGAATTCAGATTTTCTGTTAGTCTTGTTTTCTAATTTTGTGATGTAATGGAATTTTTTACTTTTTCCTTCCAAATAAGCTGTTAATGCAGTTAGGCTAGATTTTTTTGATATTTCATAGTATCATAAGTTATATCAGGGACGGAGTCATCCTCTTCCAGTGATACAACTGTGTCAGGGCTGTCTGATTTTATCCCCATATTTCACAGCCATCTGGGCTTACACACAGCTCTCACACACAGGAATGTTTTCACAAGTTAGGCTGTGAGGGTATATAAAATTCTGGTGCTTTAATATAATTATTCTAATCAGATTAGAAATTATTTTGTGGGCACAACCATTAATGAACCACTATCTACAATACAAATACTTCTGTATTCCCAAATAGATTTTTTTTTAAAAGACAGAGATAAATAAGAATGGAAAAGATGAAAGAAACCCAAACCAAAATGTACTCCAAAGAAAAGAAGTGGTACCATAACCTCAGAGGACACCTCTACAGGATAATCTAGTATCATTCAATTCATGTTCACTAAATGTCTCAAAGAATTACCATATATCCTTGAGTGCTTAACAACCCTCCAAGAACAGATTCACCAGTTGACCTGTGGTGGTCTTTCACTTTAGGATTTCAGAGAGCATTTAGGCATTAAGTTCTAACACCCCATAATATAATAATTAACCATCATCTAGTTGACCAAATCTTTATTTTTGAGTTTTCCAAATGCCAAATGAATCAATGAAAAAGAGAAAACTAGAATCTGGGTTTCTAGTTATTTTTTCCAACCTACAAGTCACATAGAACCCACTGAGTATATGACTAAATTAAAGCAAATACAACCCACTTACAATCACTTTGACATAGTTGGCAGGAAATATGCCAATCTGGTTTCTACAGTTCCCTCTGTACCAGTCTGTATCTATCTTCTCCAGAAGATAAACAGTTTCTCCAGAAGTGAGGTTCAAATCATCAACTTGCTCTGTAATATAAAATTATGGTTATGTATGATGAATTATCCTGGTTGCAGATTTGATAAAGGCACAAAGTAGCATTTAGTTGTGTCCACTGAGGCAGTTATGTTCCACCGATTCTGAGAACATATTATACTAATCAAATTGACTTAAAAAATGCTATTCTTTTTTTGGATATTGTTATGAGCTCCCTTTTTAAAGACCAAACTAGTTACATTTACCATGCTTTGATTGATGGGAAATGGCTGAATAAAAACACTATTGTGTTAGCAAATGTTTCCTACTGTGCCAATATAAACCCATGCTGAGTACACACTGAACAATGAAAAAAGTTTATAGACATAGTATAATATTCTTATTATTCTCAATCATGCTTGCAAATCATTTTAATTTCAAATGTTAACTAAGGGAGTACTATAACTCTATAGCAAATAAGTATACCCATACCAAAATAAAAATCAGCCTATCAAGTGGATAAAAAGAGATTGCAAGTAAATCGGGAGTTTATTTGTAGCCTTGAGTATGAGGGTATTTTAAAAATTATTACAAAAGTACTTATATGATGGGTGGGCATGGGTGGCTCATGCCTGTTATCTCAGCACTTTAAGAAGCTAAGGTGGGAGGATCACTTGAGGCCAGGAGTTCAAGACCAGCCTGGGCAACATAGCGAGACCATGTCCCTAACAAAAAAAAAAAAAAAAATTAGCCAGGTATAGTGGCACCCCTGTAGTCCTAGCTACTGGGGAAGCTGAGGGAGGAGGATCACTTGAGTCCAGGAGTTCAAGGTTACAGTGACTGCACCACTGCACTCCAGCCTGGGCCACAGAGCAAGATCTCGTCTCAAAAATATATATATATATTTTGCTCTCATAGGTAAGTAGCAGCTGAGACAACTTTGAGGGCAAAAGAACTTCAGTTATTATGTTAGAATTAACTTTATTACGATTCTTTTTTTTTTTTTTTTTTTTGAGACAGGGTTTTGCTCTTGTTGCCCAGGGTGCAATGGTACTATGTCAGCTCACTGCAACCTCTGCCTCCGAGGTTCAAGCGATTCTCCTGACTCAGCCTCCCAAGTAGCTGGGATTACAGGCATGCATCACCACGCCCAGCTGCTTTTTTGTATTTATAGAGATGGGGTTTCAACATGTTGGTCAGACTGGTCTGGACTCCTGACCTCAGGTGATCCATCTGCCTTGGCCTCACAAAGTGCGGGGATCACAGGTGTGAGCCACCATGCCCAGTCATATTGCAATTGTTAATTAGTACCCACTATTTTGAAAGAGTTAAAAAGTTTGTGACTGGTAGGCAATTTGCAATGTTCATCTGTAAGGGAAAGTTTCTCTCTCTCTCTCTTTTTCTCAGGGAGCTTCAAAGGCAAGGGTATACAACTAAGCTTTCTGGAATGGCTGGTACAATCGACCCTTCTTGAAGTGGAGTCCCGGATAAGATGACCTCTCTAGTCTAGGACTCTACAGGCACAGAAAATGAAGAAGGATGCCCTTGAGAGGCTAACCCCAGGGCAGGGAGAAAGACTTACTCCTGGATCCTGTGGTTCTCCTACTGTATTATTTACATCCTTACCTGCTGGGAAATCATGAAGAACGACAGCATGAGGAGCACCACTGTCAACAGGCTTCTGAGCGTGGCTTGGATCCTTAGGGGGGAAAACAGGGCTGTGAATGAAGTGTGCAGGATAGATGGTGGATTTATTATTCACTCTGAGACCAATTTCTTTTTTTCTCATTAGAGTCCTCTTGACACAATTACATTATGAGTACAAGATGCAAACCACACAGTTGAGCCAAACAAGGGAATTATTATCAAGTTGAAGAAGAATGTGTCCTTGCCAAGGGAGGACGAAAATCTCAATTAAAATATCCCCCAGTGTGTTTTGTTTTTGCTTTTTTAAACTGAGAGAGTAAAACAAAAGGGAACTGTTTGTTTACTTTTAAACAGTGCCTATTCTACCCTGAAGTAGTGGTTTTTGACCTCTTTCCCTTTCAAGGGTAGCTTTTTCCTTAAAACTGTGATCAAGACAGAGTCTTAAAAGTTGTGTCTTTTTTAGGATGGGAAAAGGAAGAAAGTTCTATGATTTATGCTCTTGCCTTTTGTAATGAAAGGAGCTAATGACTTTCCACAAAAGTATAATTCACAAAAAGTAAAATCCATTTCATTTATTACCTTAACTAAGTGCTTTTTCTTTTTTTTTTTTTTTTTTTTGAGACGGAGTCTGGCTCTGTAGCCCAGGCTAGAGTGCTGTGGCCGGATCTCAGCTCACTGCAAGCTCCGCCTCCCGGGTTCACGCCATTCTCCGGCCTCAGCCTCCCGAGCAGCTGGGGCTACAGGCGCCCGCCACCTCGCCCGGCTAGTTTTTTGTATTTCTTAGTAGAGACGGGGTTTCACCGTGTTAGCCAGGATGGTCTCGATCTCCTGACCTCGTGATCCACCCGTCTTGGCCTCCCAAAGTGCTGGGATTACAGGCTTGAGCCACCGCGCCCGGCCACTAAGTGCTTTTTCTAATTTGAAAGCAATGCTACCTCCCATGCCTGGTCTGCATTTTGTATTTAATCTGAATGGTTTATTACAACAGTAGTTCTAAATAAATTAGCAAAAATAATCTAACATTCTCTATCCATCTAGCCAATTGCCTAGATTGGCCAGAGGAGAAGGCAAAGCTGAAGAGTGACCTCTTCTTATTGACTAGCAATTGTTATTCTTAGTTTCTTTACATGAAGAGACAGGCTTATCCTCATCATCATCAAATCCCACTGAAGGATATTATTTGGAGTTAAACTTAACACTCTTCAACACTGGCAAGCCTGTGAAATAAATAAAGGCAGATTTTTGTGCCCTTTCTTGTCTCTTCACCTCCTCTAATAACTCTTGTCCCCTTAGAGACATCCTGACACTCCGATACCTCTGCCCTTCCCCTGGCCATGATGCACCAGGCTGATCAGAGTGCACGGTGAATGATGGTCCACTCCATTTCAACCCTGCAGCACCTTTGCTGAGATCTTTTCTAAATCTCACCTGCTCTTTCAACCAAAATGCCCCTGCAGAAACAAAACTTACATTCTCTCAACTTAGGTAAACTGAAACATAATTTAAGTCAAGACTCTAATGGCTAATGTAGCTTACTATAGTGGCTTACCAAGATGACCCTAACATTTTTTCATGGACTGCTTAATGCTTTTCTCTAAATAAATGAACACTATGGAAATTTCATGAATTCTGAGATATTTTAGTTCTGACATGGCTTTTTTTTCTTTGACACAGGGTCTTGCTCTGTCACCTAGGCTGTAGTATAGTGGCGCAATCACAGCTCACTGCAGCCTTGACCTCCAGGGCTTAAGTTATCCTCCCACTTCAGTCCCCCAAGTAGCTGCGACTACAGACGTGCACTACCATGCCTGGCTAATTTCTGTATATTTTGTGAGATGGGGTCTCGCCATGTTGGCCAGGCTGCTCTCAAACTCCTGGGTTCAGGTGATCCACCTGTCTTGGCCTCCCAAAGTGCTGGGATTACAGGCGTGAGCCACTGTGCCCAGCCTGGAGTGGCTTTTAATAATTATTCAGCATGGACAACATAGTGATATGCCATGTCTACAAAAAAATAAAAAATTAGCCAGGCATGGTGATACATCCCTGTGTTCCAGCTATTAGAGATGCAGAGGTGTGAAGATCTCTTGAGCCCAGGAACTCGAGGCTGCAGTGAGCTATGACTGTGCCACTATACTCTGACTTGGATGACTGAGTGACTCTCTCTAAAAAAAAACTTAAAAAAATTAATTATTATTTACATAATGTATTACACATGTGCATGTGTGATTTTCATTTTCTTCTGATTTACATGTGTGGAGAAAAAGGAATTACTATTCAATAAGTGGTATTAGGCTAGATGGCTATCCATTTGGAAAAAATGATGTCAGAGACCTACCACACACCAAACACAAACATGAAATCTCCAAATGAACCAGAGGCCTAAACATAAACCAAGCCTTGGAGGGAGGGGATAATTTGTGCCTCCCGATCACACATTTTCCCTTCTCTGCCTTCAATGTATGGATATCACCGGCAATGCTGCTCATCAACCCAGCCTAGCAGGTGAAGGGCAAGAGGAACAGGCTAGACAGGGTTGACAACAAGGGGACCATACAATTCAGACCACACCACTGGGGTAGGTATCTGGTAGACAAATATAATATAATGCAAAGGTCTTTCTAATAAGACTATAACTGCTAATGCAAATGGTTTTGTAATATTAAGAATAACTAATATTTACCGCTCATTCACTATGTGCTACTCACTGTGTTAAATACCTTATATGCATCAGCTCAATGAATTTGTTAAAACATCTTTGAGATACAACCCACATATGATAAAATTCACCCACTGAAAGTGAACATGGCTGTAGGATATTCATAGAATTATCCAACCATCACCATAACCCAAGTGCAGAACATTTGTATCACTCTCCAAAGAAACCTCCTACTAATTAGGTGTCACTCCCCATTTACCCTCCCCTCAGTCCTAGGAAAACCAGTAGTCTACTTTCTGTTTCTAGGGATTTATCTATTCTAGACTTTTACACAAAATCATATAATCTGTCAACTCTGAAGACAACTCTGTGGGCAGTTATCTCACACATTAAAAAAATAAAGTTTAGAGAAGTTAAATAACCACTGAAGAAGGTGGAAGGGGAACCAAATCCCACCTCCCTGAAACCCAGGTCTAGGGTCTCAACCACGTACCAGGCAACAACCTTCCACTGTTCCCATGATCTCTCTGATTCAACCACAAATGGTCATGTTCATTCAATATTTTCTGTTTGCCAAGTTAGGGGGAAAGTACAACACATTCGTGGAGATATTACCTTAAAACTAGGCTTTCAAATAGGTAAGTTTTATTTTTAAAAAATGTAACAATAGCCATTACCCCAGAAGCATAAAGAAGGATTCATTTCATTATCACCAATAGCTGCCTATCAGAGGCCAACTCTCTGCAAGTCTACAGTAAAAGATGAGAAGGTGGTATTTAAGGTGGGAAGAACTTTGCACTGTTATAAAAGACTAACTTTTGGCTGGGCCTGGTGACCCATACCTGTAATCCAAACACTTCGGGAGGCCCATGCAGGCAGATGGCTTAGCCCAGGAGTTTCAGACTAGCCCTGACAACATAGTGAGACCCTGTCTCTACAAAAAATTTTTAAAATTAGCCAGGCATGGTGGCGCACGCCTGTAGTCCCAGCTACTCAGGAGGCTGAGGTGGGAGGATTGCTTGAGCCGGGAAGGTCAAGGCTGTAGTGATCATACCACTTTATTTCAGCCTGCCAATGGAGTGAGACCTTGTCTCAAAAACAAAAAAACAAACAAACAAAAAATCTACTTGCTTTTAGCTTCTATTTTTCACATAGGAAAGCTTTTTGGCAGTATAACTCCCACTGTTGCCATGAGTGTGTTCTGAAAAGAGGAAGGACAGCTATGACAGATGGATAATGCTGTACCAAAACAGACAAAAAGAGTCAGAGGAGAACTTTCCCCGTGGGAGCTAAAGTAAGGATTTTCATATGCCAACAGAAGCTACCTTAACACATATCTCCTCTGCTCTCCAAATACAATTTTTTACTTTCTTAGCAAACTTCAAAAGATAAACTGCCTTCTAAGAAGAAAAAATTGGAAAAGATTATGAAAACTGGGATAAATGGCAAACCAAGTATTTTACTTGATTACTATTATTTTTCATATTTACTCCATTTTTTATTTGTATTTTTTTTCAAGACAGAGTCTCGCTCTATGGCCCAGGCTGGAGTGCAGTGGTACAATCATGGCTCACTTGCGGCCTCGATCTCTTGGGCTCAAGTGATCCTCCCACCTCAGTCTCCTGAGTAGCTGAGACTACAGGCATGCACCACCATGCCAGACTAATTTTTGTATTTTTACCAGGGACATGGTTGTGCCATGTTGCCCAGGCTGGTCTTGAACTTCTGGGCTCAAGCGATCTGCTGCCTTGGCCTCCCAGAGTGGTGGGATTACAGGCATGAACCACTGTGCCTGGCCTATTTTTCATATTTACTACGTTAACAGATAGTGAAATTTTACCTGGATAACTTTTTTTTTTTTTTTTTTTTTGAGACAGAGTCTCGCTCTGCCGCCCAGGCTGGAGTGCAGTGGCCGGATTTCGGCTCACTGCAAGCTCCGCCTCCCGAGTTCACGCCATTCTCCTGCCTCAGCCTCCCGAGTAGCTGAGACTACAGGCGCCCGCCACCTCGCCCAGCTAGTTTTTTGTATTTTTTTTAGTAGAGACGGGGTTTCACTGTGTTAGCCAGGATGGTCTCGATCTCCTGACTTCGTGATCCGCCCGTCTCGGCCTCCCAAAGTGCTGGGATTACAGGCTTGAGCCACCGCGCCCGGCCTACCTGGATAACTTAAGAAGCTCTTTAAAAAATATACTCCTACAAATTGTTCAACATCATTTTTCTTGCTAAACAAATGACTTTCAATAACCATTGCATCTTTCCAGGTTCCACTAAATCGGGACTTGAGGTTGTTGGATTACATTTCATTGTTTTATGAGCTATAATCAGAGAAATGAGGTTTATATTAAGCTTAAATCTTAAAGGGAAGTGCTTTTTAGTGTCAGACTTCCATTCTGCTAGAAAACTATTCTCTGACACTTTGGTAAACAGGTTTACATTACTTAAAAAACAAACAGCTCTTACAGTTGAAAATTAATGACTGAGTATTCTGGTTGTTATAAGTCAGCACATTATGAAGAAAGCAAAACACAGGGTAGTCACTTTGTATCGAAGTGATTAGTATGGCAGCGGCAAGTCTCTTAGTAGTAATTTATTCTAAAAGTGGAATAAAATGCTGCTGTAATTTTTACTCTGGTTACAATAAATGTGCTAATAAAAATCTGAAGATGAGATGTAATTAATAGTTCCATGAAATGTGCTGCTACGTGTGATATGAGGGCTGTAACAATATTAATCCCTTACGTGTGGTCTGCTTCTAAGATGTTCATCAAGTGGAGTGATAATCTTCATTTGAGACAGGTGAACTCTGCCAGTGTCTTCTCCCTTTTGGCACTCCAAGTAATTATTTTCCGTCTGCTTCAGCATCACAAGTACATCCCCACGCTGTAAGGTACAATACCACTCTCTGAAGCAATTATTATTTAATAAAACATTATTACTTTTTCACATTTTAATCTTTGGAGCCTAAAGCATTTAATAACGTGTAATAGTAGGATTAATTTTTTTTTTTACATTAACCAGTAAAGAAAGAGCTCTACTTTACCTTACAAGAGAGTTCTCCAGGGTTTTGTGAGACAATATCTTCACTGGCAATTCCATGAGGCACAGACAGCTTAAATGTAAACCAATAAAAGGCTTATTCACAATCAAATAACCTCCTCTTACGTTACTGATCATTTAGGAATTTGGCATGTGTGTGCCTAAAGAGCACCTTCTCCAGCAGCTACACTCACCTGGCTTCATCATGCTCTAGATCAACGGGGCCTGTCATTTCTCATGGATGTTAAGAGGCTCTTGGGAGTTGGAGTTGGGCCCATAGAACCACAAGAGCTAAACATGCCCTAACATTCCCTTAAAGACCATAACCAGGAAGTTCCATTCTACAGGATAAGATCCACCAAGTCCCCTGGGTTTTGAAGGAGAAATACCCAGCACTTGACCTCACAGCCAGTTCTTTAATTCAGGGTTCTTACAATGGTGGCCTCCAAAGGCTGATCAGTGATTGGAGCCCTCCGTGTACTGCCTGCCTGCCTGCCTGCTTGTTTCCATAGACCTTGAAGCTCTTCTTCTCCTAGAGTCTCTCTCTGATACCAAGTGTCTACTTAAATCCATTTCATGGCCTGATCCCAGCCACTTCCTGGTCCACTCAGCTCTGTCTGATCTTAGAATGGTTTTTACATCTGTACTGGACCTTGTCCAAGGGGCTCTGTTCCCTGCTTTGGAAAATTTTAGCTGATGAGTGCACACCAGAGGGTCTGTACTATATAAAAGGCATACCCCGGAAATGTAACCACACAAGCTCACATTCAACATGGGAAGAAGGCTGCCTGGGCCTTGGGTCACCCAGGAGCAAAGATCCACAGTGCAAGGATGTGGCCCTGTACCGCTGGCTTGGTGGTGCCGTTTCCCAGCATCTTTGTCAGATTCCTAGGGCTTCCAGGGTACCCAGATTCCTGGCTAGCAATTTAATGGTACTATAGGCAGGCAATAAATGAAAGATTTAAAGAATTATTTTGTAATGAGACATTCAGCTCTAGATGTACCATCATTTTGAATGTATTGAGTTTTTAAAAATGCTTTATTGACATTATACAACTATGCTGAGAACTGTCAGGCCTCTGAGCCCAAGTTAAGCCATTGTGACCTGCACATGTACATCCAGATGGTATGGAGCAACTGAAGAACCATAAAAGATGACATTCCACCGTTGTGATTTGTTTCTGCCCCACCCCAACTAATCAATCAACCTTGTTATGTTCCTCCCACGGAAAATGAGTCTCCTGATCTCCCTACCCTGCACCTTGTGACCCCTGCCCCTGCCCACAAGAGAACAACCCCCTTTAACTGTAATTTTCCACTACCTACCCAAATCCTATAAAACTGCCCCACTCCTGTCTCCCTTTGCTGACTCCTTTTTCATACTCAGCTTGCCTGCACCCAGGTGAAATAAACAGCCTTGTTGCTCACACAAAGCCTGTTTGGTGGTCTCTTCACACAGACGTGCGTGACAAGAACCAAACGTGAAATCTGGTTCCCCTTGAAAAAGGGCTCTTGACACAGAATGGCCAAATCAAGTAGAGGCTACAATTGGCATGATGGTTAGGAGCAGGTGTCAGAGCCAGCTGACCTGTTCTCAAATCTTGCTCCCACCATTAATTAACTGGATTTGCAACCCTGGGCATGTTACTTTATGTCTCTGTTTCTTATTTTTCTCACTTGTTCAAGGATAATAATATCTACCTCACAAGGTTGGCGTGAGGAGTAAATGAGTTATTTAATATACACATAAAGTGCTTCAAACAGCGCCTGGCTCATAATTAGTACTCAATATAATATACATCAACTACTGTTTTTATTTATTAATTAAGTAATCTATCCCAAAGAACACTCCTGGGTTTTAGCAATTAAAGTTTTGTCAGTTTAAATGAATATTAATATATATGAATATACTGCCTCCTTCTTATTTGTCTATACCCTTCTCTAAAGAGGATTTTTTAAAAACTCTGAACAGCTTACAGAAAAAATAATTCCTGGCTCGATGATGGAAATGTAGTAACACAATATAGAATTATTAATTGCTGTTCTTGTTACAAGCTACTCTGTCATTCAATTGGTTAAAAGTGTAAGCAGTCCTGCTCTCCTGATCATTTTTATTTTTTATTTTTTTAAAAAAAGAGTCTCACTCTGTCACTCAGGCTGGAGTGCAGTGGCATGATCTTGGCTCACTGAAACCTCCACTTCCTGGGTTCAAGCAGTTGGCTTCCCAAAGTGCTGGGATTATAGGTGTGAGCTACTGCTCCTGGCCTCCTTATCATTTTTATTTGTTTTACATCCTTCAGGTTAACCTGATCAATGTAGAGAACACATCAACTTTTTGTTGTTGTTGTTGTTGTTGTTGTTTTGTTTTTTTGAGATGGAGTCTCACTGTTGCCCAGGCTGGAGTACAGTGGCACAATCTCAGCTCAGTGCAACCTCTGCCTCCTGGGTTCAAGTGATTCTCCTGCCTCAGCCTCCAGAGTAGCTGGGATTACAGGCGTGTACCAACACACCCAGCTAATTTTTGTATTTTTAGTAGAGACAGAGGTTTCACCATGTTGGCCAGGCTGGTCTCGAACTCCTGACCTCAAGTGATCCACCCGCCTTGGCCTCCCAAAGTGCTGGGATTACAGGTATGAGCCACTACCCAGCAACTCTGTTTTTTAACTGTGGCAAATGCAGACAAAAGTTTAGGTCATTTGATGAGAAAAACATTAAAAGAGAACAAAATCAGTATCTCAACTATTGATGAAAACTTCTAACTGGTAACTATTAAATGGACCATGATAATTATTAGGCTTACAGAAGGGGAAAATAAGGGAAAAACCATCCATCTTAGTAAGAACTTTTTATTTCATTTTAAAATTTACTCAATGGGAAAAGGAGTTATTAGATATAAACTACATCAAGATATAAACCATAAGCCTGGAGGGGAGGCATTTTCCCATAGCCCCAGCTACTCAGGAGTGTGAAGCAGGAGGATCCCTGAGCTCAGGAGGTCGAGACTGCAGTGCACTATGACTGCATCACTGCACTCCAGCCTGGGTGATACAGCGACACTCCATCTCTTAAATGAAAGGGAAAAACAAAAGATATAAACTATAGTATCTATCAGAGTTCTCCCATTAGTATTACCCACAGGGTCAGGTTTTTCAGAGTTTCTGTTTGGTCCAGCCAGGCAGCAAGTTATAAGCCTGGCCTGCCCGGCTTTCTCTCCCCTTTCCCTACATTTCTCCTAATAATGAAACCCTGCTTTAAGACCTAGGTGTTTCGTTTGTTTTGAGACAGAGTCTTGCTCTGTTGCCTAGGCTGGAGTGCAGTGGTGCGATCTTGGCTCACTGCAACCTCTGCCTCCTGGGCTCAAGCAATTCTCACGCCTCAGCCTCCTGAGTAGCCAGGATTACAGGATTGTGCCATCACGCCTGGGTAATTTTTTGTAATTTTAGTAGAGACGGAGTTTCACCACGTTGGCCAGCTGGTCTCAAACTTTTGGCCTCAAGTTGATGCACCAGCCTCAGCTTCCCAAAGTGCTGGGATTATAGGCATGAGCCACCGTGCCCAAGACCTAGAATTTATTATGGCTACTCAACTAAAGCACTCTTGGCGTCAAGGGACACTTCCACATTTGTTCCATCATCTTTTTCTAAGGAATAAATGAATCTTATATATACTTTAGGGCACATCTCTTGACCACGAACATTTTTAAAAGCTAAATTTACCATGTATTTACTGTAGAGAGGGTGTCCTGGTTTGGGGCGAGGGGGTAGCACCGGATCTTGATTTTTAAAAACTTGACTCTTGGCTTTTGAGAGTCCAGTTGCCAAGTTACTTTGTTTTTTCTGAAGATCCATGTCAGAAGAGGATCGATTAAAAGGCAGTTTCTTATTAGATCTTCTGGTTGCAGAAAGCTTTGGGGGAGGTGGTCTCTCAGGGGGCACCTTGGTTGGAGGCTGTTGAGTTGGAATGGTTTTTCCATTCACAGGTCTGAAAATCAATGTAGTAGCCATGAGTCAGTGTTTTGATCAGTATTAAATTCTGTTCTGTCCTGTCTTACACACACACACACACACACACACACACACACACACACACACAGCTTTCTGGTAGTGGAATACAATTTACTGAAACATGCAGTGTATGCTATTTTTGAGCAAATGACTGCTGCTGCATTAAACATTACATTATTAGAGGAAATGCCATGATGTTCCAGCTTCCTCTTATCTTGCACTAGAGATTCATTAGTTCAAGACAAACAAGCATTTACTATCATGAGCTCTCTAAGGTCCCATTTGCTCTTAAACACATCATGACTATTTCTGGAAACTAGGCACTTTCCACCAAAGTCTGAGATGAAAAGCCTATAAGATATGATGTATGTGTGCTGGGGTCTTGTACATGATTAGAAAAGGAACATCAAAATCCCCTAATATTCATGTTATAGGTGTTACTATTAAAACTTTAATTTAGATTAATATAAAGAAAGCTAGTTCTGAAAGGATAGGACAACTATTACTTCGAAAGTCTTTCCTTAATCTCTATGATAGAAATAATTTTCAGCCGGGCATGGAGGCTCACGCCTGTAATCCCAGCACTTTGGGAGGCCCAAGCAGCCAGATCACGAGGTCAAGAGATCGAGAACATCCTGGCCAACATGGTGAAACCCCATCTCTACTAAAAATACAAAAATTAGCTGCACATGATGGCTCACGCCTGTAGTCCCAGGCCTGTAGCCTACTCGGGAGGCTGAGGCAGGAGGATCGCTTGAACCCAGGAGGCAGAGGTTGCAGTGAGCTGAGATCGCGCCACTGCACTCCAGCGTGGAGACAGAGTGAGACTCCGTCTCAAAAAATAAATAAATAAATAAATTTCAACATAGTAACAATGTCTTCTGATAGCATCACAGCCCTTTATTTGAACAGCTCTGGAACTCAGAAGGCAGTCACCTCTGAGCTCACAAAGCCAGTCCCCTTTGGAAATGCCAAAAACCAGTCTCTTAACCAGGAGGGTGTTAGTGGGCATGTATATGTATATTCTAGAAGTGGAGCTGTTTTAAGTTCAGAAATGAGTCTTGTTCATTTATTTGAGGAAATAAATGCTCTATGAGTTGAACTGTGTTAAAAAGAGAGCAGAGATTCCCACCACCTACCATTATAAGCAGACTGCGGATTAGGGGCCTGGGTGAACTGGTGAGATTATTTCATTGCTAAAAAAAAGATCCAAGGCCAACAACACTCAATTATGGTGGTAAAAAAAGAGAGCTGGGTCTCTGAATCATTAATTTTTCTCTAACTTTTCCCACATTTACTTACCTCGGTGGCAACCTTGGGGGTCCTCGCACAAAACCTCCTGTTTGACCCGGGTGGTTGGATTCCTGCAAGTAGCAGAGAATGCTTTTTAGTTAAGGTTAATCTGAAACAAGAATCTGTCAAGAGAAATTCTGGACAACCTTTTGGCTGGATCTACAAGCAGAAATGCAGTTGAGTTATAGAAAGTAGCTTAAAAGAGTTTTCAGCATTAAACAATATTAACTTACTTCTGCCTAAATTATTCATGTCCTAATACAAGTCAAAATACTGACAGGAAGAAACCAGTCTCCTATTGTGGACCACAGCTTGAGCAATTGCACCGTATGGTCATGCACTCAGTGGATTCACGAGATATTAAGGGAAAATTTAAGCAGGCCCTAAAGAGAATTGACAAATATATGTTCTTGGCCAGGTGTGGTGGCTCCGCCTGTAATCCCAGCACTTTGGGAGGCTGACGCGGGTGGATCATGAGGTCAGGAGATCAAGACCATCCTGGCTAACATGGTGAAACCCCATCTCTACTAAAAATACAAAAAATTAGCCAGGCATGGTGGTGGGCACCTGTAATCCCAGCTACTCGGGAGGCTGAGGCAGGAGAATGGCATGAACCCGGGAAGCAAAGGTTGCAGTGAGCCGAGACCACGCCACTGCACTTCAGTCTGGGCAACAGAGCGACACTCCGTCTCAAAAAACAAACAAACAAAAAAAAAACCTATCTATCTATCTATCTATCTATCTATCTATCTAGATAGATATATATGGTCTTTATTCATTCCTCTTTATTCATTCCGTGATCACACATAAGAAACATACTGCTCCTAAGTTTAAACACACAGTAAGTGGGGTGGTTACTAGTTGGTTTTGCTTTGAATAGGGAGATCTTATCTCACCACTGTTTGGTTTCAACAATTTGCAGTGGGTTTTGAACTAGAAGGAGGTGGGAACGTAAAAGAAGCTTGCAGGATGGTCTGAGAGGAAGGCATGTGAGGAGAAATAGTTAAGGTCCAAGAAAGCAGTGTGCTTGTACCACTCCAGCAAAGGGGCTGGATGGGGTAAAAGAGTTTTGTAGAAAAAAGGAAAAGGAGAATAATGTGAAAAGTAAAAGGTACAGGTGGAATGTTTTATTCTAATGGTAGATGAGAGAAATTGGAAGTGTGGAGATTAATAGGAAGATTTCTGTAGGGGAAGGGATTCAAACTTCCATTTAAACAGGTTTTCTGAACATGTTATAGCCCAAGGATTGGGAAATGAGGGTGATACATGGAGAATATTTTCAGATTCTCTGTGAGTAGGAAGCCAAAGGATCTCAAAGCCAAAATTTCTGTTTTTTGGGAGGGGGAAAAAGCCTTCACAAAATTCTTTTTTTTTTTTTTTTTTTTTTTGAGACAGAGTCTCACTCTGTCCCCCAGGCTGGAGTGCAGTGATGCAATCTCAGCTCAATGCAACCTCTGCCTCCCAAGTTCAAGTGATTCTCCTGCCTCAGCCTCCCGAGTGGCTGAGACTACAGGTGTGCACCACCACACCTGGCTAATTTTTGTATTTTTAGTAGAGATGAGGTTTCACCATGTTGGCCAGGATGGTCTTGAACTCCTGACCTCAAGTGATCCACCTGCCTTGGCCTCCCAAAGTGCTGGGATTACAGGTGTGAGCCACCACCCCCAGTTCCTCACTAAATTCTTCTAATTCTGTCTTTTTTTCCCCCCACTTTTCCTACTTTCTAAGTCCCCAACACTAACACTCAGGAAATAATATTTCTCCAAAACTTCATAAGAAAAAAAATGCTGACCCTTTAAATTACACTTTTTTTTTTTGTAAAGGAGGTTTAATTAAAGCTCGGGAATCTTTGGGCTACTTCAGACTGTTTTCCTCCTTCTTATAAATGAGCCAAAACTCACTTTCATGATTTTTAAATTATACTGAATATTTATAACCTTTTCCTTAAATACCAAATGATTAATTGCCAATAACTGTGATCATTTAAACATGTTTCAATGTTATAAAATCCCATTTTAAAAAACAAATTAAGCTTGCCCTTAAAACTTGGTTTCACTAATGAGTTCAGTTAATGTAGTGAGGCAAGTAACCAGCTCATAAACCCTGCAATATTCCAGAATATAATCCATGCCTTATAATTACACTGCTGCCTATATTTTTCCTGACAAATATTGCTAAGATGCTTGAAAAATGCATTTATTTCTGTGGCTACCTTTAAAATTAAAACAAACTCTAGCACATAGGAAGAAACTTTAATTGCTTTTATCAAAGCTGTAGTTATTAGATACCTTGATAAAGAAAATTTAAAAAATAGATGTATAAATTTGACATGGAAAGATGCAGATGATGTACTGTAATAAATGCATAGCATATGACCCTAATTTTGTACCAAATATTAGCTGTAGTTTTTCCTCGGTGGTGGTATTTTTATGGGAAATCTTAAACATCTTTTTAATTTCTTAATTTGCAACAGTAAGAAAATTTTAAATCAGAGAAAAGGAGTAGCACATTCAAATTCCTTTTTTTTTGAGACGGAGTCTCACTCTGTTGCCCAGGCTGGAGTTCAGTGGCACAATCTCGGCTCACTGCAAGCTCTGCCTCCCAGGTTCATGCCATTCTCCTGCCTCAGCCTCCCAAGTAGCTGGGACTACAGGCACCCGTCACCACACCTGGCTAATTTTTTTTGTATTTTTAGTAGAGACGGGGTTTCACTATGTTAGCCAGGATGGTCTCGATCTCCTGATCTTGTGATTTGCCCGCCTCAGCTTCCCAAAGTGCTGGGATTACAGGTGTGAGTCACCGCACCCGGCCACATCCAAATTCTTTAGGGATGTTAGGCACATTCCTAAAGGCACTTCTGTATCTGACATACTCCAAATATTGAGAGAAGGAGACAGTTCTTGCAGGAGCCACTGTCTTAGTGTTTGCTCAAGTCTGGGTTTATGTCCAGGTTCTGCTGAGTCTTTGCAAGATAACTGATTAGGGACGTCTTCCTCATGGGTATTCCACAAATAACCTGAAGGCTCTCTGCATTTGCTTTTTGGTGCTTTTTCTCTAGCTCTGATATCCCTGAACTCTGGCTTTTAATGTGTTTGGACAAGCGTTTTAGCTTCTGGTGAAGTTGGTTTTCCTGCTTGTATTGTCTCTGCAGATTCCATCTTTTTGTTCAAGATGGAATAATCTTGGAATATTTTGGAATATTATTCCATTGGAATAATAATAGCTGGGACTACAGGTGTGTGCCACCACACCTGGCTCATTTTTGTACAATACTTTTTCTTTTTTTTTTGGAGACAAGTCTTGCTCTGTTGTTCAGGCTAGAGTGCAGTGGTGCAATCTCGGCCCATTGCAACCTCCACCTCCTGAGTTCAAACGATTCTCCTGCCTCAGCCTCCCAAGTAGATGGGATTACAGGTGTTCATCACTATGCCCGGCTTTTGTATTTTTAGTAGAGATGAGGTTTCACACCATATTGGCCAGACTGACCTCAAACTCCTGATCTCAAGTGATCCACCCGCTTTGAACTTCCAAAGTGCTGGGATTACGGGTGTGAGCCACCGTGCACCCCAATATTATTTCAATAGAGCTTTATAGTTTACGAAGTCCATTAAGTATGATGGACATTACATATGATGGCTATTAATGAATGATGTTTTACTTACTTATCACCCTCTCACTCCTTTTTATAACTATTTCAGAGTAGAAGCCAGTAACCTTCTCAGGCAACTTTTCCTCCATGGGAATTTGGGATTTTCCTATTTAACATTAGTGTGGTAGGAACCCTACTATCCTCTTTTGGGCTTTCTTGGCCCAGATTTAATAAAAATTTATTACCAGCTACTTTGAAAATCACAAGTGATCACTAAATTTTAATTCATTCTTCAGGAAAATCTCATTAACTAGATATTAGCTAATTTAATTTAATGTCTCCTTCAAAGAAATTTTTCTTTGCCAGATGATTAGGTGGGCTTGCCTGTATAATAAACATAGTTAATGCACAATGTAAAACCATTATGAAATTTGAACTGCAAATTTGGTTCAAAGACTTTAAAAGTTAATTTCTCTTAAAACAAGCCTTAAAGATCATATGCCATATGGACATCTAAAAAAAATGAGTGTGGTCCAGTGTGGTTGCTCATGCCTGTAATCCTGAAACTCTGACAGGCCAAGGTGGATGGGTCACTTGAGGTCAGGAGCTCAAGATCAGCCCAGCCAACATGATAAAACCCCGTCTCTAATAAAAATACAAAAAAAATTAGCTGGACATGGTGGTGCATGCCTGTAGTCCCAGCTAGTTGGGAGGCTGAGGCAGGAGAACTGTTTGAACTGTTGAGGTAGAGGTTGCAGTGAGCCGAGATCACGCCACTGCACTCCAGCCCAGGCGACAGAGCGAGACTCCATCTCAAAAAAAAAAAAAAAAGTGTGATCTCATATCTAGAAAAACCTAAAGACTCTACCAAAAAATCCCTCTTAGAATTGATAAATGATTTCAGTAAAGTTGCAGGATACAAAATTAATATACAAAAATCAGTAACATTTCGATACATGACAAAGAACTAGCTAAAAAAAGAAATTGAGAAGGCAATCCCATTTACGATAGCTACAAAAAGAAATACTTTGTAATAAATTTAACTAAGGAAGTGAAAGACCTCTACAAGGAAAACTACAAAACACTGATGAAAAAATGGAAGATACAAAGGATACAAACAAATAGACATTCTATGCTCATGGATTAGAAGAATTAATACTGTTAAAATGAGAATATTACCCAAAGAAATCTACAGATTCAATGCAATCCCTATCAAAATACAAATGACATCTTTACAAACATAGAAAAAAAAAATCCTAAAACTTGTACGGAACCACAAAAGACCCTGAATAGTCAAAACAATCTTGAGCCAAAAGAACAAAGGTCGAGGCACCGCACTACCAACTTTAAAATACACTGCACAAAGATGTAGTAGCAAAAACAGCATGGACCTAGCATAATAACAGACACATAGGCCAATGGAACAGAATAGAGAATCCAAAAATTAATCCACGTATCTACAGCCAATTGATTTTTGATAAAAGTGTCAAGGACAGTCATTGGGGAAAGCACAGTCTCTTCAATAAAGGCGCTGGGGAAAACTAGATATTCATATGCAGACGAATGAAACTAAACCCTCCCACTTACTCTACAAGACTCAACTCAGAGACCTAAATCTAAGACCTGAAACAATACAACGACTAGAAGAAAGCTGGGAAAACGCCTCAGTACATTGGTCTTAAAAAAGTTTTATGAATAAGACCTCAAAAGCACAGGCAACAAAAGTAAAAATAAACAAATGGGTTTATATCAACCAAAAATCTTTTGCACAGTAAAGGAAAAAATCAAGAGTGAAAAGACAACCTACAGAATGGCAAGAAATATTTGCAAACTACTCATCTGATAGGGGATTAGTATCTAGAATACAAAAGAAACTCAAACATCATAACAGCAAAAAACCCAAACAATCTGATTTTAAAGTGGGCAAATAAACTTTGGGAGGTGGAGGCCGGATGACTGCTTGAATCCAGGAGTTCAAGAACGGCCTGGGCAACGTGGCAAAACTTGTCGCTACAAAAAACACAAAAAATTAGCTGAGTGTGGTGGCATGCGCCTAAAGTTCCAGCTACTTAGGAGGCTGAGGTGGGAGGATCCCCTGCGCCCAGGTCAAGGCTGCAGTGAGCTGTGATCATATCACTGCACTCCAGCCCAGGAGACAGAGTAAGACCCTATCTCAAAAAAAGAAAAAAAAGAAAAAAAAAAGCAAATGATCTGGATATTTCTCAAAAGAAGACACACAAATGGCCAACAAATACATTAAAAAATGCTCAACCTCACTAATCATCAGGGAAATTCACAACAAAATGGCAATGAGGTATCATTTCACCCCAGTTGGGATGGCTATTATCTAAAAGATAAAAAAAAAAAATGCTGGCAAGAATGCAGAGAAAGGGGAATTCTTATACACTGTTAGTGGGAATGTAACCCAGTACAATCACTGTAGAAAACAGGATGGAAGCTCCTCAAAAAACTACAAATAGAACTACCATATGATCCAGCAAGCCCACTACTGGGAATTTATTCAAAGGAAAGGAAATTACATTGAAGAGACATCTGCACATCCATGTTTACTGTAGCACTACTCACAATAGCCAAGATACGGAATCAACCTAGGTGTCCAACAACAGACAAATGGATAAAGAAAATGTGGCATGTGTACACCATGGAATACTATCTAGTCACAAAAAAGAATGGAATCCTGTCATTTGTGGCAACATAAATGGAACCGGAGGATATTATGTTAAGTGAAATAAGCCAGAAACAGAAAGTTAAACACTGCATCTTCTCATTCATATATGGAAGCTAAAAATAAGTTGATCTCATAGAAATAAAAAGTAGAACAGAGGATACTAGAGGCTGGGAAGGGTAGAAAGAAGGGAGAGAGAAGGAGCTTTGGCAAAGAATACAAAATTACAGCCAGACAGGAGGAATAAATTCTAGTGTTCTATACCACTATAGGATGACTATAGTTAACAATAATATATAGCTTCAAATGACTGGAAGGAAGATATTGAGCATTCCAAACAGAAGTGGTGAAAAATGTTTGAGATGACAGATATGCTAACTACCCTGATCTGATCCCTATACAGTATATGTACTGAAACATCACTATGTACCCCAAGAATATGTACGATTATTATTTGTCAATTTAAAAAAGAGGAAATAATCAGGATTCCCATAAAGTCCTCTGAAAGCCATTATTCTCTCTCTCTCTCTCTCTCTCTCTCTCTCTCTCTCTCTCTCTCTCTCTCGCCCGAGGCTGGAGTGCAATCGATCTTGGATCACTGCAACCTCTGCCTCCCGGGTTCAAGCAATTCTCCTGCTTCAGCCTGCTGAGTAGCTGGGATTACAGGCACACGACACCACGTACAGCTAATTTTTGTATTTTTAGTAGAAACGAGGTTTCACCATGTTAAGTAGGCTGGTGTCGAACTCCTGACCTCAGGTGATCCACCTGTCTTGGCCTCCCAAAGTGCTGGAATTACATGTGGGGGCCATCGCGTCCAGCCAACTTTATTCTTTTTCTTAAATCACTTCTCTAATTACTTGTTGCATGTCTGTTTCCCCAAGAAACCACAAAAGTTGGAAGACCAAAAAAAAAAGTATGAGGATATTGAGGTTGAAATGAAAAATATATATATTTACTGAAAAAAATCTTTGACCACCATCTTAACAAGTGCACAGTAAAACACTATTTTTTAAATTAAAAAAATACATTTTTCTTAAATTTCAGATTTAAAAATTCTTATGGTAATTATCTTAAATTTTGGTCACTAATTGGATATTTTAAATAAAAACCGACAAGTTGAAAAAGTTATTTCCCTGAATATTAAAGGTGTTTAGAGATTTTAATAACCTTCTCATTATTAGTTTCATTTAAAAGACAGTGTCATTAAGTTGGTATACAAATTATTTTATAGTGAAGTACAATGCATTGGCCTAATCTCTCTATAGGGACTTTTAACATATTGAACACTACATTATGTAAGTACATGGGGCTTAGAGACTGGTCTCTAATAGAGGGTTCTTGTTTTTAATTTGACCAGGAATAAAATAATTTAGATATTAGCTGACTATTCAAAATTAATGCATAACCACGTCTTCAATCTAATACAATCTATAATGACCACTTACCAAGTTTTTAGTTCTGTCAACATTACTGAGTTTTCCAGATACTGTACTGAAAGTGTTTCCAATAGGTTTTTCAGCCGGGAGAGGAGGTGGGCTTTGTGGATCCTCATGTAAACCTGGAAAAAGTAGCAGTAATTCATCAATAATTTCTAGTTTTTAGGATTCCAAAGAACGAAATGATTGCTGCTTAGTTTATTAGAAAAATGGCTATCATAAAAGATACACACAAATAGTTAAGAAAATGAGAAAGAGCTCCCAGCAAACTTCAGAAAATTGATGTGCTAGTCAACATCAGTTAATTTCACTATATGTTTTATAGAGAGTGAAAATAATACTAAATAATTACAACAGCAGCCAGCATTGTTGAGAACCTTTTATGTGACAGGCATTAAGTTAGGCTTTATATTTACATACATTTCACCAACCAAGATCTATGTGCTAGATTTGTCCAGTCCACTAGCTAGTAGCTACATCTAATGATTGTCTTAAATCTTAATTAAAATTAAATTAAAATTTCAGTTCCTCAGTTTCACTAGCCACATTTCAAATACTAGCCACTGTGACTAGTGACTACCAGCACAGTTAAAGAACATTTCTATCTTTGCAGAAAAGTTCTATTGCACAGTGCTACACTAGATAATATCCTACCTGTTTTACAGATGAAGAAACTGAAGCTAAGAAGATAAATGCGCTAACCAAGGTCTTACTGCTAGTAATTGTCAGATCCATTGTTTTGAACCTAAAAGTCCATGTTCATTTTGATAAGACATGCTCCTTCTTAATAGTGGTGTATTCAACAGTCTCTCATCCAAAAATAATTCAATGTGTTTTCTTTCTTTTTTTTTTCTTTGAGATGGAGTCTCGCTCTGTCACCCAGGCTAGAGTGCAGTGGTGTGATCTCAGTTCACTACAAGCTCCGCTTCCCGGGTTCACACCATTCTCCTGCCTTAGCCTCCGGAGAAGCTGTGACTACAGGTGCCTGCCACTACGCCCAGCTAATTTTTTTTGTATTTTTAGTAGAGACGGGGTTTCACCGTGTTAACCAGGATGGTCTCGATCTCCTGACCTCGTGATCAGGAGACCTCCGCCTCCCAAAGTGCTGGGATTACAGGCGTGAGCCACTGCGCCCGGCCAATGTGTTTTCTAATTCATTAGCTTCTGATTAATGAACATAACTGCCCTCAATTAAACAATACCTTTACATCCAAACCACAGCCATATCAGTGATAATTTACCCCCAACTTATTTTGAAAAGAAGGAAACAAAGATGACCAGATTTAATTAGTGACAGTTAATTAAAATGAGTGCGCAAAAACAACTGGAGAGTGGATGACTGTAACATACTGAAGGACGCTAAAGCCACCTTTTACAGTTTGGTTTAGGCATTAAAAGGAGATGAGCAGATAAGCATTCTCTCTCTTTTCCTTCTTTCTTTTCTTTTTTTTTTTCAAATGTACACTCTCTACTTCCATTTCATGTGATAAACCTATAACAAGAAGATGATTTGTCAGGTTTCTGTTTTATCCGCAGACAGGAAAACATTCTCAAAGGGAGGAAAATACCCAGGCCAGCAACTAGGAAAACAATGATTTAGAGCGAGGCAAACATTCTTAGTGAGAGGCAAGGCTGCTCTGGGAATTAAGACATATATAATAAAAACATCCAACTCAGTCACCATCTTGAAGATATTTTCTATGCTGTGGTTTCCGTATTCTTACAAGGAAATAGTTGATCATTTAGAATATAATACTGTTGTGACAAATATTTAAGAGTATACGCCAGTAATATGAAAGTAGAAAGGAGATAGCTTACTGGAAGGAGGAACACAGGGAGTATCTGGTGTGAGTATGTGTGGGATGTGGAGGAAGGAGATTTCCAATTTTAAATAATGTAGTCAGGGAAGGTCTCTGAGAAAAAGTGGCATTGAGCAAAGATCTGAAGGATTGGTGAGGGAGGGAGCCTTGCAGACATCTGGGAAAAGGACAACCTGGTCAGAAGAAACAGGCCCCAGAGGAAAGGAGCTGACAGGTTCAAGTAAGATCAAGGACATTTGCACCATGAAGCTATCCCCTTTTTCCCAAATTCTTCAGACACCAAAGTTTAATTGTTTTCCCTCCACAGAATATATGCATTGCTTATTAACAAAATTCTGAGCAACTGATTTTTGACATAAATAGAAATAACTCTCTAGAAATCATTCTGTCATTTCAGTTCTCCTACATTTAGCAGTATAGAATTCAACTTTCTTTTTGTTTTTTTTAGACGAGGTCTCGCTTTGTTGCCCAGGCTGGAATGTGGTGGCATGATCTTGGCTCACTGCAACCCCTGCCTCCTGGGTTCAAGTGATTTTCCTGCCTCAGCCTCCCAAGTAGCTGGGATTACAGGCATGTGCCACCATGCCTGGCTAATTTTTTAATTTAGCCTTTATTTTTATTTATTCATTTTTTAAAATAATTTTTTTAAAAAATTTTACCTTAAGTTCTGGGATACATGTGCTAAACATACAGGTTTGTTATATAGGTATACATATGCCATGGTGGTTTGCTTCACCTATCAACCTGTCATCCAGGTTTTAAGCCCCACATGCATTAGGTATTTGTCCTAATGCTCTCCCTCCCCTAGCCCCTAACTCCCCAACGGGCCCGGTGTATATCGTTCCCCTCCCTGTGTCCATGTGTTCTCATTGTTCAGCTCCCACTTGTGAGTAAGAACATGGGGTGTTTAGTTTTGTTTCTGTATTAGTTTGCTGAGAATGATGGCTTCCAGCGTCATCCATGTCCCTGCAAAGGACATGAAATCATTCTTTTTTTATAGCTGCAGCCCGGCTAATTTTTATATTTTTAGAACAGACGGGGTTTCACCATGTTGGCCAGGCTGGTCTCGAACTCCTAGAATTCAATTTTCTACCAGTTCTTGGAGCTTTGTCAGGATAATAATTAAAGTTGCTTCCTCAGCATATCCTTTTCAGGATTTCAGAGCTTATTAATGCAGTTTACAAGTGTGCAGAAAAAGTAAACATAGCAGGCCTGAGACTTCATCCCTAGGAAGTACTACTTACAAGATTGGTCCCTTTTTGTGAGTTTCGCTCTTGTTGCCCAAGCTGGAGGGCAATGGCATGATCTCAGCCCACTACAACCTCCACCTCTCGGGTTTAGGCGAGTCTCCTGCACCAGCCAGGCACACACTACCACGCCCGGCTTATTTTTGTATTTTTAGTAGAGATGGGTTTTCACCATGTTGGCCAGGCTGGTCTTGAACTCCTGACCTCAGGTGATCCACTTGCCTCTGCTTCCCAAAGTGCTGGGATTATAGGCATGAGCCACCATACCCAGCCACAGGATTGGTCCTTGACTGGCATATAGGAACTTGGACTTTGGGACAGTTCTCACCATCCTCAAAACTGATAAAACAGAATATGTGGTTTATGCTGAACATCTGCTTTCCTCCTGGAAATCTGGAATTTTGCTATGTGCCAAAATTTCTAGGAGTGCCTACATAACCAGCCCCTAATAAAAACCCTGGGCACTGAATCAGTAGTGAGCTTCTCTGGTTGACATTTCACACGCGTTGTCACAACTCATTGCTGGAGGAGTTACGTATGTCCTCTGACTCCACCAGGAGAAGACTCTTGGAAGCTTGCATCTGGTTTCCTCCAGACTTCACATTTGCCTTTTCTCTTTGCTGATTGTACCTCTTATACTTTTGCTATAATAAATAATAGCCATAAATACAACTATATGTTGAGTCCTGTGAGTCCTCCTAGTGAATCATCAACCCTGTGGGTGGTCTTAGGGACAATGACACAACAGATGAATAAATTTAAAAATTTGTATTTGGCCGGGCGCGGTGGCTCAAGCCTGTAATCCCAGCACTTTGGGAGGCCGAGATGGGTGGATCACGAGGTCAGGAGATCGAGACCATCCTGGCTAACACGGTGAAACCCCGTCTCTACTAAGAAATACAAAAAATAGCCGGGCGAGGTGGCGGGCGCCTGTAGTCCCAGCTACTCGGGAGGCTGAGGCCGGAGAATGGCGTGAACCCGGGAGGCGGAGCTTGTAGTGAGCTGAGATCCGGCCACTGCACTCCAGCCTGGGCTACAGAGCGAGACTCCGTCTCAAAAAAAAAAAAAAAAAAATTTGTATTTATTACTAATTTCTGTAAAAGTTGTATTACTTAAAATCCAGGCAATATTTCTCATCATTATATGTTAGTATACCTGTTAAAATACAGAATATATTTAACAAAGTAATAGCAAACAGGCAGACAACCCAATGAGCTATCATTTTACTGATTTGTGGGCTATATAATACTGTCAAAAGAAACATACTGCCAGTTTTTTCTTTTCTGTTTTTTTTTTTTTTGAGATGGAGTTCTTGCTCTATTGCCCAGGTTGGAGTGCGGTGGCATGATCTCGGCTCACTGCAACCTCCGCCTTCCGGGTTCAAGCAATTCTCGTGCCTCAGCCTCCCAAGTAGCTGGGATTACAGGTGTGTGCCACCACGCCTGGCTTTTTCGTATTTTTGATAGAGACGGGGTTTCATCAAGTGATCCGCCCACCTCAGCTTCCCAAAGTGCAGGGATTACAGGTGTGAGCCACCATGCCTGGCTACCACTGGTTTTTAAATCTAACATTAAAATATTACCTCTAAAAAAATAAAATATAACTTCCTAAGAAACTAGAATCAGAATTTGACACCTCTGATTTTTTTCTCCTCCACATTCTTCATAGCAACTCCGTTCAATTTTCTTGCTACTTGGCTGAGATCCATCAGTTAGTAACAGAATCATCAAGAAGGCACTGAAACCAAGAGACTGATCCTTCTGGGTAGTGCTTTATGGAAAAACCAAACTCCTAAAATAAAGGGAAAATGCCTGCAGTACAATCCGGGGTGTACAGGTGAAAGAGTGGGATGCTTGTTCTGCTTTAGGAGGAATGAAGTGGGCAGAATCTCGTTAGACAAAGGCAAGAATGCCTGTGGGCTATAATATAAAGGCATTGCAGGCATAAATGAAATTAGAGGCCCACAGAGAAAGCTGTGTGATCACTCCAAGCAGTGCCATGAACTGCTCTGGAACCCACTGTGTGTGTGTGTACACATACAAATACCCACTTTTAATCACACTTTTTAATAATCTGGTGCCTAAAATAAATAGTACTGGCCCTTGTGGCTTTCCCATTATAATAAATATCAGATTTCTTTTTGAAGTACTTATTAAAGCTCCTACCGAATTTCATATGTTATACTATTAAAAAATCAAGTAAGGAAAAAAAAAAGTAAGGAAGTAAACCAAAATGTAACGTTACACTAATTTAAGAAGTTTTCTTTTTTGAGAAGGATTCTTACTCTGTCACCAGGCTGGAATGCAGTGGCCCAATCTCAGCTCACTGCAACCTCCGCCTCCCAGGTTCAAGTGATTCTCCTGTCACAGCCTCCCAAGTAGTTGGGACTACAGGTGCGCAGCACCAGGCCCAGCTAATTTTTGTATTTTTAGTAGAGGCGGGGTTTCACCATGTTGGCCAGGATAGTCTTGATCTCTTGACCTCGTGATCCGCCTGCCTTGGCCTCCCAAAGTGCTGGGATTACAGGCGTGAACCACTGTGCCTGGCCAATTTAAGAAGTATTTTTATAAACTATTATTTCAAGCTTTTGGTTACTGCTCTTCACAGAATTCACACATAGCCATATTTGAGATTATGCTGATTGGAATAATATACTCGTGACTGATAGACATATACAACCTTTATTTGCTATTAGTTTAGATTACTTTCCCACCAAATTTGTACCAGAGGTGTTAACATGGGATATACTAACTGTTCTAAATTTCAGTCTCCCTCTATTCTCTGTCTAAAGACAACATTAAAGAAAAATGAAATCCCCAGCCTGACCAATGAGGTGAAACCCCGTCTCTACTAAAAATACAAAAATTAGCCAGGTGTGGTGGTGTGTGCCTGTAGTCCCAGCTACTCGGGAGGCTGAGACAGAATTGCTTGAAACCGGGAGGCAGAGGGTGCAGTGAGCTGAGATCACGCCACTGCACTCCAGCCTGGGTGACAGAGTGAGACTCCCAAAAAAAAAGGGGAAAGGGAAAGGAAGGGAAAGGGAAAGAGTAAGGTAATCCAAATTTACTGAACTAATTCTTCAAAGAATTGTGAAAAAACAACTTGCTTTTAAATAGCTTTGACTATGAATGAGAGATTATACATAATTTCAAAAGCAGACATTGATAAATTGGCATATATTTCTCCCAGGCTCTTGAAGAAGCAAATTGAAGAAAGCAGAGAAGTGCTTACATTTTCCTGGTTTGGCTGGAATTCGAATTACAGTGGGCTTCCTGGTGGGTGCTGGTTGAACTGCTCGTTCTTTCATTGGTTCTGTTTTTGCAGGGAGCTGAAAGGGATCTAATGAAAAACATAGTTTTATTTTGCATGTTTTAGTTAACATGGACTGAAACAAAAAACCTCATTCATAATTTAAAAGTCATACTTTTCATGCCCCTGGGGAAACTATTCATGGATAAACAAAATCTCAGTTTGCAGAGACAAAAACAAAGTTGGAACTCATAAAAGGAAATAACTTAGTGTTCTGTAAATAATTCATGTGGCTTTTCTTCCTCTCTGATGAAAGAAATCGAGGATGATCTTGAATTATGTAGAAGCTGATCTTTCAGGGGAGTGTAATCATTTCATACACGTCTGCCTGAAAATGAGGGGCAATTGAGATGAGGAGACCATCTTTCCCACATCCTAAAGCCTCCCAGACGCCACAGAGAGGAAAGACTCTTTCCCTGTACACCCCCTGTGCCTGTCCCAGAATATTTACTTCCAGGGCCCTCATCCTACCCAGTGCTGTGCCTGGCACAGGGAAGGTGCTTAGCAGTCTCAGATTTAGTAGTTTCGTAAAACTACACTTCAGTAACCTGAAAATGAAAAACATTCTATCCCAGAAATAAAATAAGGCATATCCCTTCAAATATTTAATTTTGGGGCAAGGATATATGACTCGGCATTCCTCTATCTTAACCAATTTATTAAGTAATTGCCGTTTTTGCCATTAAAAGTAATGCACCAACCCAATATTTTAAATGGATAGTATATACTTAGGAGAAATACTTTAAACAAAAGCATAGTTGTAAACCTTTTTACTGAAACAGTCTTTAACATAAATGTCCTTTTTAGTGGTTTGGAAAAATAACTATAACTTTTTTAAAAAATGGGAAATCTACAAGTAAAAAGATTAGCAAAAACAAAAGAAAATGCTCTATAATGGATATTCTACTCAGCACCCAGGATCGCATGAGGCTGTCTTTGCTTTTATTTAACAAGAGGCGAAATGAGTATATGCTGTAATTCTGCACCTGTTCTATGGATCTTGCCTGTGGGGAGATACTCTCTATAAAACTATGCACTCCATAGCTCCTGTGATGAACAGCGTTCAAATTCTGCCTGTTATGAGGTGTAATTCAATAAGCACCTTTTGCTGACCAGCTCTTTGCAGGATACATGAATGGCTGAGCTAAGAATAAAAGCCCTTTTGGCAATCTGATACTTTGCCTTCTCTTCCACTCAGTTTTCAGTCAACCTCACCATCAGATACCCTGCCAGAGGCATCACTCTCTCACTAGCCACTTGCTCATATATTTATGCCAGTAACAGTGCTGGGTGGGGAAATATGACGGTAAAGTACAATCCTAGTTTAAGTTTCTTATCTACCACTTAGGAAGGGTCCCCAGATGGCAAGCTAGCTAAAATTATTATTATGCCACTGAGGAAAAAAGAAATAGATGACTCCTCCGTGGAATCTTACCAGCTCACAGTGAGCGAGGCGAGTCTTATGTTAAAAACACCAACTCAAGATTATCAAAAGAATGGTATCAAACTTTAAAAAAAAAAAGACTACTATATTAATAATATAACTTTCTTCCACTTTGACCTGTGTCACCCATAAAACCACAAAGCTCCTGTTTTCAGATTCAACCAAATTCCTTAATTATTTAATTTTATTATAACAAATATATATTAACAAGTATAATAGTACATTTTTTACTTCACAGTAATATTTGTTGTAAAAGTAAGAAACAGTAAGAATTATATAAAATAGAAAAAGAAAACCTCTTGTAATCTCATCTCTCTAAAATTAATTATCATCTAAAATTTGGTGTATCTGTCCATGTATTTTCTATAAATATTACATGTATCATTATTATATAAATATTTTGAAAAACAAACCCACGATCATTTTATATCAATTTCTTTGTAGTTTTATATCAATTTCTTAGCACTTTTATATCAATTTCTTTGTAGCACTTTTGTTCATTCCATATTGACTGGGTGCCTGCTATGCATTAAATACTGGGAATATAGCAGTGAACAAAGCACGGAACTCTGCCTTCATGGAGTCTGCATTCCAGCAGGGAGATGGAGACAAGAAACAATACATGTAATAGACAAGGAATTTACGTGGTATATTAGAAGGTGAGAAGTATATTGAAAAATGAAAAAGGTGAGGAACTTCAGGTGTGGGCAGAAGGGAAGCAGGCTGCAGAAGGAAACAGGAGTGCAGTAGGTGAGGCAGGTGACATTGTCTTTCCAAAAACTGGATTTTATATATTTCAATAGTTCTTCCAATAATCATTCACAGTGTCCTACCTTTCAAGTAGTATTTCTTTCTTTTTTTTTTGAGACACGGTCTCACTCTGTCCCCTAGGCTGAAGCACAGTGGTGCAATCATGGCTCATTGTAGACTAGATCCTGGGCTCAAGCAATCCTCCCACCTCAGCCTTCTGAGTATCTGGGACTACAGAAATGTGCCAGCATGCCTGGCTAATTTTCATTTTATGTAGAGATGAGGTTTCACTGTGTTGTCCAGGCTGGTCTGGACCTCTTGGGCCCAAGTGATCCTCCCATCTTGGCCTCTCAAAGTGCTGGGATTATAGGTGTGAGCCACCGTGCCTGGCCTGAAGTGCTATTTCTTAAACAGCTGCTTTTGGTACCAATAACCTGTTGGTTATTAGTTTACAATTTTAGTTAATGAGGCTTTTGGGGTGGGTGTGAATGTGGAGAAAATCTTGAGCATGTAATGACTTAAATTGTTTCCCAAATCAAATTAAATTCTGGGCCAGTATAAGACCTACACCTCACATTTCACAAGTAAGGACATGGATGGGGGTAGGGGCGGGCAGGGAAAGGAGAAAAGAGGACAATCAGCACCTCTGAGGGCTGAACACAGGAGGCATCCAAAATGTGCTTGCTGTGGGAAGAAGGGCCTCAGGAAATCCTGACCCAAATCCTGCACACAGTGTGGGCAGATCTCACCTATCGTGTTAAAGGGTCCAATCATTTTTTGTTTTAACCTGAAGGATTTAAATTGAAGTAGTATAGGTATAACTTATGAAGTATTCAAAGTGTCCTAGCTTACTCTCTCTCGTTTTTTCATTTTTAATACCATTAGCTGTTTTTTAATAATTGGCACTCAGATCGTGTGTAATCATTCTACTATACATGTCTCCGGAAAAAAAAAAAATTCTTTCTCCATGTAGCGAGGCAAGGAAGTCTTCGTGTTCCATCACCGCAGGCTGTTTGGCAGGAGTGGTCTGTTTAATGATCTCCCCCAGCTGTGCTCACTGAGTCAGTGAGCTCTGCATCTGCCTCTCTGTCTGCATGTTGTCTGGGCTGTGATCCATGCGAGGAGTGCAGATTAGTGGGGAGGATAAACAGCATTACTTCAATGAGAAGGTGGAGCCAGAGGCCTGTTTTTTATCTTATGATGGTGTGCAAGCTTCTCTCTAGCAACATAAGTTCACGTTTTATGTCTTTTCATAAGAGGGCTATTTATTTCCCAACAGAAGTTATAAGTGCGCAACCTACAAAGCAAGGCTGGCACTTCATATTGGGGTACTCCAGACACCACCAGGTAAGAAACTGGATCATTAGTACTAGTTAAAATGTTTAACGTTCATAACCTTTGACTAGTAGTCCCACTTTCAGAAATTTATTCTTCAGAAATAAAAGCCTCAGCAGAAATGAACATGCTTATGAGGGTATTTACTACAGCATTTTTTGTAGTGGCAAAAACCAACAAGGAACAAAACAAAATAACCTCCCCCCCAACCCACCAAATAAAAAACAAACGAAACAACCTGAATGTCCATCAACAGGGGAAATACTGAAGCAGCTATGATACACTATGAGGTATCAGGTGGGTATAAGGAGACAATGAATTAGAATTAGACTTATTATCCTGAAGAGAAGTGATAAATGTCATTGTTTAATAAAGCACTCTGCTGAGTAACAGGTGTAGGATGGTAAAAATTTCTGGAAAAAGTCCATTATGTATATATGTGTAAGCTTTGGTTTGGCATGCCCAAAGGCACAGAAGGCTGCATACTTTGTTCGCACTGGTTACTGTGGGGAGATTACATTTTTTTTTAAATCCAAAATCTCTGAATTGTTTGACTTGTTACAATGAATATATTTTACTTTTCTAACAGAAACAAATCCAATAAAATAAATTCAATCATAAGGAAAAAGTTACAAGACTAAGCTGAGTTAACACCTCTGCCAAACAAACCAGAACAAAACCACTTAAAAACAAGAGAACAAAAGAGGAAACTTCTAGTTTCTTTCGTTGCTTTTTCAAGGCAATAATGGCCATAAAATTTTCCATAAAGCAACTAGAAAAATAAAAACTCTTTTTTTGGGATTTAATTTAAAAGGAAATAATGCAGATATAAAATTTTGAATTTATCTAATTTAGATGTATTTAGTTCATAACAATTAGCTTCTATTTTGTAACCTTGAATAATATAACCATTTAGATAAATCACTGTTTTGTTATTTTAAAAATTTCTACTTATCAGAATCTGAGAGTCAGTGGGGGAAGCAGTTCTTCAGAAGTGGCAAAGACGACAAGAGATAATTCTCCCAGTTTCTTTCAGCCTAATTATGCTTATGTTCAGCTATTTTAAAAAGATTACTGATTAAATACCTTGTTAAAGGTAATGCCTCCACATGGTCTGAAATTCAAAAGGGATCAAAATGCTTACAGTGAAAACCAAATTCCCTGTTCTCTCCTATCCAGTTCCTTCATAAAAGACAACCTTTGTACCACCTTTTCATACATCACTGTACATTGCATTTGAAATTTAACACAAACAATAGCTAAAATAACACAAAAAGTATCCTGTACCTTGCATTTTTCATCTAATAATATCTTGGAGGTTGGTCCAAAGTAGGGGATAACAGGTCTCTCTCCCTTTTAATTATCACACAATACTCCATTGTTATGGATGTACCATAATTTATTTAAGCAGTCCATTGACATTTATTTCCAATATTCTATAGTAGAAGTCCTTAATTCTAGAGCCCAAATGGGCCCTCGAAGCTCTGGATATTGTACCTTGAATTGTGTACACATGACTAATGGCTATTTTCTTTTTTTTTTTTTTTTCCCTCACAGCTCCAGTCATTGAATTAATGGCTATTTTCAAGGCGAGAAAAGCCTCTCAGGCTACCTCAGATTCTCAGAGTTTGGCAGTCTGGAAAGGGTTAAGAACTTGCTGCCATAATTCTATCACAGACTGCTCTTGCTTCTACAGAAAAACAGAACACAAAAAACACGGAGCATCTCAAGAAGAATCTCCTATCTGAATCTAAGACAAGAAAATGGCATTTTTGTCCACTTTTATTTGCAGTGATGGCATTTTTGTCTACTTATATGTGCAGTGTTTATTCTGTCTTCCCTCTACCCCTCACACCAGCACCAGGTATTCCACACCTGCTGGTGAACAAGCAGAGGCCTCTTTACACCTATACCCGCACGGTCTTCATTACCGGACTGAGAAAAACACTGACGATAAAGTAGTTTTCCACCCATTAACTGTCTCTAATAATATGCTTGTCATCACAATTAGTTTCACCATCCCTGGCTTGCTTTTCTGTCATTTCTTTCCCTTGAGTTCTGTTAACAGCAGAAATTGGCTGCTAAACTATTATTCTGGTCTGTGTAATGGGGCTGCCGGCAGAAACATTCTCCTTCTTCTGACAGCTGGGTATGATTTGTAAAGGTGTGAAGAAGAATTGCTAATACTTCTGGGCTCCATTACATTAACCTGGAAGGCATTCTACCCAAGAAATGAATCCAATATTAAATTGCCTGTTTTATGAGTTTTCCTTTAATAATTTTTCTAATCTTTACGATGTTTTCATAGCTTCAGTATTTGCAGATCTCTATTTCCTGAGATTAATATGGCAACTTCATTTTATGAATGCTATTTTATTAGATTTTCTTTAATTTTGAGGTAAGAGAAAGGGAAGGGAAGACTTATTTGTAAGTTTCTCTTCTTTCTCCTGTGTTCCTCTCCCAGTTTCTGCCTGGTGTCTGGATGATTAGGCAAGGTTTCCCAGGACCATAAACCTTTATTTACAATGACAATGCTACCAAAATACCACCAAAAAGTCACAAAGCCCCAAATCGAAAAGCAAACAAAAACCCCTCCACAGGTCAAGGCATTCAGAGGTGATCCTGAAGGCCTCTGGAGGGCGTAAGCAGGGAGGCAACAAGGGCCAGTGTGCAGTACAGAAACTCCCCCTGGGTAGCCACAGTATGGAGTGTGATAGGCTTGTCTGAGTGGGCTCAATTTAGGAGGCCACTGCAGCCATCAGAGCGTAAAGGCCTTTATAAAGTGGGGCAGAACAGGGAAGGACGAAAAGGAGAGGCAGAGTCAAGAACTATTTGGAAGGTAAAACCAGCAGGAGTTGGTAACTAATTAGATGTGAAGGCAGAGAAGTAGCAATCATAAAACTACTACTTAATGATCATCGTATTTCACACAACGTGATAGCGCTTTCCTATATGATCACATTTAACCCTTGCAATATCCTCGGTGAGGAGTAGTATTATATCTTACAAATGAGGAAACAGAGGCACTGTGAGGGTAAGAAAATTGCCCAAGGTCACATAACAAATGTGGTAGACCCTGGCAGACTCCAAATCTGAACAGTTAGTCACTGCGTGACACAGTGAGAAGACTCAAGGATGATCTCTGGGTTTCTCCAGGGAAGGCTGGTGTGTGTGATGGTGTCACTAGTGTGTTGCAAAATATAGGAAGAAAGAACGGTTTAGAAAGAAGATAGTATTCAGCTCAGTATAACTCCATAGTCAAGAGCAATGGTTAAAGTCAGATAGTACAAGCAAATTACACACTTTGCTAAAAGACGCCCCAATAATTAAATGTTGTGCAATGAAGTGGTAGAAATCAAGAAACAGAAAAGGCTGAGTATGAAGCATGAGACTGTATTTATGTTGAAAGTATATTGTTGACCTTCCTTTTTGAAGATGACTATAATCATCTGCTAGATGATACAAAATAAATTCTCAGCAATTATTAGTCAAGTTGCCATCCCCATAGAAACTAGCAAGTTCTACAAAAGGTAATATTTCTTCAGCTTGCTGCTGTTGGGTTTGTCTATCCCTGTCCTTCTCTGAATCTTGTTAATACCAAAAAGGCTTATACAAGAAAATGGTTATCAAAGACTTGTAAAGTTTTTAAAGTGTTGCCTGGTTAAGGATTCATGAAAATATTGGGTAGCAACATTATACAGTGAAAAATAAACTAGACTTAGAATAAAAACACTAGGGCGGAGCAAGATGGCCAAATAGGAACAGCTCCAGTCTCCAACTCCCAGCGCCAGCGACACAGAAGACCGGTGATTTCTGCATTTTCAACTGAGGTACTGGGTTCATCTCACTGGGGAGTGCCCGACGATCGGTGCTGGTCAGCTGCTGCAGCCCGACCAGCGAGAGCTGAAGCAGGGCGAGGCATCGCCTCACCTGGGAAGCACAAGGGGGAAGGGAATCCCTTTTCCTAGCCAGGGGAACTGAGACACACAACACCTGGAAAATCGGGTAACTCCCACCCCAATATTGCGCTTTAAGCAAACAGGCACACCAGGAGATCATATCCCACACCTGGCCGGGAGGGTCCCACGCCCACGGAGCCTCCCTCATTGCTAGCACAGCAGTCTGTGATCTACCAGCAAGGCAGCAGCGAGGCTGGGGGAGGGGCGCCCGCCATTGCTGAGGCTTAAGTAGGTAAACAAAGCTGCTGGGAAGCTCCAACTGGGTGGAGCTCACAGCAGCTCAAGGAAACCTGCCTGTCTCTGTAGACTCCACCTCTGGGGACAGGGCACAGCTACACAACAACAACAACAACAACAAAAAAGCAGCAGAAACCTCTGCAGACGCAAACGACTCTGTCTGACAGCTTTGAAGAGAGCAGTGGATCTCCCAACACGGAGGCTGAGATCTGAGAACGGACAGACTGCCTGCTCAAGTGGGTCCCTGACCCCTGAGTAGCCTAACTGGGAGACATCCCCCACTAGGGGCAGTCTGACACCCCACACCTCACAGGGTGGAGTACACCCCTGAGAGGAAGCTTCCAAAGCAAGAATCAGACAGGTACACTCGCTGTTCAGAAATATTCTATCTTCTGCAGCCTCTGCTGCTGATACCCAGGCAAACAGGGTCAGGAGTGGACCTCAAGCAATCTCCAACAGACCTACAGCTGAGGGTCCTGACTGTTAGAAGGAAAACTATCAAACAGGAAGGACACCTACACCAAAACCCCATCAGTACATCACCATCATCAAAGACCAGAGGCAGATAAAACCACAAAGATGGGGAAAAAGCAGGGCAGAAAAGCTGGAAATTCAAAAAACAAGAGCGCATCTCCCCCGGCAAAGGAGCGCAGCTCATCGCCAGCAACGGATCAAAGCTGGACGGAGAATGACTTTGACGAGATGAGAGAAGAAGGCTTCAGTCCATCAAATTTCTCAGAGCTAAAGGAGGAATTACGTACCCAGCGCAAAGAAACTAAAAATCTTGAAAAAAAAGTGGAAGAATTGACGGCTAGAGTAATTAATGCAGAGAAGGTCATAAACGAAATGAAAGAGATGAAAACCATGACACGAGAAATACGTGACAAATGCACAAGCTTCAGTAACCGACTCGATCAACTGGAAGAAAGAGTATCAGCGATTGAGGATCAAATGAATGAAATGAAGCGAGAAGGGAAACCAAAAGAAAAAAGAAGAAAAAGAAATGAACAAAGCCTGCAAGAAGTATGGGATTATGTAAAAAGACCAAATCTCCGTCTGATTGGGGTGCCTGAAAGTGAGGGGGAAAATGGAACCAAGTTGGAAAACACTCTTCAGGATATCATCCAGGAGAACTTCCCCAACCTAGTAGGGCAGGCCAACATTCAAATCCAGGAAATACAGAGAACGCCACAAAGATACTCCTCGAGAAGAGCAACTCCAAGACACATAATTGCCAGATTCACCAAAGTTGAAATGAAGGAAAAAATCTTAAGGGCAGCCAGAGAGAAAGGTCGGGTTACCCACAAAGGGAAGCCCATCAGACTCACAGCAGATCTCTCGGCAGAAACTCTCCAAGCCAGAAGAGAGTGGGGGCCAATATTCAACATTCTTAAAGAAAAGAATTTTAAACCCAGAATTTCATATCCAGCCAAACTAAGTTTCATAAGTGAAGGAGAAATAAAATCCTTTACAGATAAGCAAATGCTTAGAGATTTTGTCACCACTAGGCCTGCCTTACAAGAGACCCTGAAGGAAGCACTCAACATGGAAAGGAACAACAGGTACCAGCCATTGCAAAAACATGCCAAAATGTAAAGACCATCGAGGCTAGAAAGAAACTGCATCAACTAACGAGCAAAATAACCAGTTAATATCATAATGGCAGGATCAAGTTCACACATAACAATCTTAACCTTAAATGTAAATGGACTAAATGCTCCAATGAAAAGACACAGACTGGCAAACTGGATAAAGAGTCAAGACCCATCAGTCTGCTGTATTCAGGAGACCCATCTCACACGCAGAGACATACATAGGCTCAAAATAAAGGGATGGAGGAAGATTTACCAAGCAAATGGAGAACAAAAAAAAGCAGGGGTTGCAATCCTAGTCTCTGATAAAACAGACTTTAAACCATCAAAGATCAAAAGAGACAAAGAAGGCCATTACATAATGGTAAAGGGATCAATTCAACAGGAAGAGCTAACTATCCTAAATATATATGCACCCAATACAGGAGCACCCAGATTCATAAAGCAAGTCCTTAGAGACTTACAAAGAGACTTAGACTCCCATACAATAATAATGGGAGACTTCAACACTCCACTGTCAACATTAGACAGATCAACAAGACAGAAAGTTAACAAGGATATCCAGGAATTGAACTCATCTCTGCAGCAAGCAGACCTAATAGACATCTATAGAACTCTCCACCCCAAATCAACAGAATATACATTCTTCTCAGCACCACATCGTACTTACTCCAAAATTGACCATATAATTGGAAGTAAAGCACTCCTCAGCAAATGTACAAGAACAGAAATT